>NC_066573.1:137500-175000 GCF_024679095.1 Eriocheir sinensis
CTCACCTAGCTGTTCATTCTCCCTTTCGGGCTGGTCGATAAATGAGTACCTGAGAAAACCTGAGGAAGGAAAACTGTGCTAACCCGAATGTCACACTGGCCCTGTATCCAGGGGTAAGGAGTTCCCTCTATCCACAGGCTCAAGGGCCAAAGCGACGGAGATGATCACCGAGGCCACGCGCAGCTACAGGGTATGCCCCCAACTTTACCTTGCCCAGTTATATAAAACCCGATGAAGTCCTTCAAGCCCTAAAATCACTTATAACAAATAAAAGTCCTGGACCTGACAAAGTATATCCAACTCTGCTGAAAGAAACAAAGTGCGAAATACTCTCCTCCCTCACATCCGTATTCAATATGTCCTTGCGACAAGGCATCGTCCCTTCGGATTGGAAAAAGGCTAACATGGCACCGATTTTTAAGAAAGGAGACAAAAAAGTACCAGGACCATTAGTCTAACTTCGGTTGTAGGTAAGCTACTTGAGGGAATAATTAGAGACAAAATTGTGAGTTACCTTGAAAGCCACTCATTAATTGGGGACTCACAACATGGCTTCCGAAACAAAAGATCCTGCCTGTTAAACCTATTAACCTTTTATAACGACCTCTTCACTGTTTATGACGTAACCAAATCACTGGACGTAGTCAATCTTGATTTCCAGAAAGCGTTTGATAAAGTCCCACATCATAAATTACTTCACAAATTAAGCAAATAGGTATTGACGGTCAAGTAAACCAATGAATTGCGAATTGGTTGAGCAACAGACAACAAAGAGTAGTGATTGACGGATTTAACTCAGAGTGGTCGCCGGTCACTAGTGGCGTCCCTCAGGGCTCGGTTCTTGGCCCAGTGCTCTTCATTATTTACATCAACGACGTGGATGTTGGACTCAATAATCGCATTAGTAAATTTGCAGACGACACCAATATCGGTAACACGGTTCTCACTGACGAAGACAGGCAAAGCCTCCAAGAGGATTTGCACAAAATTTCAGCTTGGTCGGATAGATGGGAGATGCCCTTTAACGTAGACAAGTGCCAGGTCCTTCAAGTTGGAATGAGGAATAAGAAGTTCAATTACGAAATGCGCGGCGTTAAACTCAAAAGAGGTCAATGCGTCAAGGACTTGGGGGTCAAAATCGCATCAAACCTCAAATTCTCACAGCAATGCATCGATGCAGCAAATAAAGCAAACAGAATGTTGGGCTTCATTAAAAGAAACTTTTTATTCAAGAATAAAGATGTAATACTTCCGCTCTACAATAGTTTAGTCAGACCCCACTTGGAATATGCGGTACAGTTTTGGTCTCCCCACCATGCAAAGGACATTGCTAAATTAGAAGGTGTTCAGCGTCGGGCAACAAAAATGATCCCTTCCTTGCGCAACAAATCTAACGAAGAAAGGCTTTCCACCTTTAACATGTTCTATCTTGAGAAACGTCGCCTCCGAGGAAAACTGATCGAATGTTTTAAAATACTTAATGTTTTCACGAATGTAGACAGATCAACATTGTTTATGATCGATGACACTTTGCGAAAGAGGAACAATGGCATAAAACTCAAATGTAGACAAGTAAATTCAGACTGCACCAAATTTTTCTTCACCAACGTTGTAGTGCGAGAATGGAATAAGCTCCCACCTTCAGTGGTCCAGTGTAACACGATTGACTCCTTTAAAAACAAGCTCGACCGTCACTTCCTTCAACTTAATATTAACTAGAGTAGAAATGCATCGTTTTGGAGCCTTCTATAGAATCACTTAGGTTTAAGGACAGACCACCTAGTCTGGACCATGAGGTCTGTGTGGTCTGATTTTCTATGTAAATATATGTAAATCTCTCTCTCTCTCTCTCTCTCTCTCTCTCTCTCTCTCTCTCTCTCTCTCTCTCTCTCTCTCTCTCTCTCTCTCTCTCTCTCTCTCTCTCTCTCTCTCGGTCACACACACACACACACACACACACACACACACACACACACGTATTTAGCATTTACACACATTCCTGTGGTAAGGTTGTGAGATTGTTGACAGGCGCTGGGGCTACGACTGTTCTCGCCTCCCCCATTACTACTCCTGCCGTCTTCCATTCACATTTCAAGACTCCCCCGTTTTTCTGCCGACGTCATTGGGCTCCTCCAAGCAGTTGACATTCTGCTGGTGCTACCTACGTGGACAGCTGAGCGATGGTTCCTTGGCTGCCTCATTCTTCCTGAGTGCAACAATCATTTGTATCCCTTGGGATGAGTGATTATTATGTTGTATATATTGAAGAGAGTTTCCAGGTTACAACGCTTGTGTTGATCATTAATTCCTAAGATTTCTTTTAGCAGTAGAATTTCCTGGAGTTGCTGTTGTACTCCTTCGTTAAGCAGTCTGTTACCGTCGAAACACTGTCTCCTTTATACACCCACTTTGGTGTCGTCAGCAAACTTCGATATGAAGTATTTCAGCCCTATTTATAATTTATAGATCATTGGTGTATATAATAAAGAGAATGGGTTCCAGAACTGACCCTTGCGTTCATCCACTCGAAGCCGGCCGGTCGGAAGCCTGCCCGTTGCGAAAGACAAAGGAAGAATGAGTAGATAAAAAAGCAGACATAGAAATAAATAAAGAAGGATAAAAAGAAAAGTAAACCAAAGTTTTCCATTCCACATCGCGGTTTTGTTTGGCTGACGGAAAATAAAGGTAAAAGTTGGGGGCATAAGCTATAAATGCGCATAGCCCCGTCGCATTGACCCTTGAGCCTGTGGTGGGTATTACCTAATACCAGGTCTGACAACCGGGTTACCACAGTTTACCTTCCCCAGGTTCCTCCAGGTACCCATGTATTGACGAGGCCGAAGGGAAGGATGAACAGCTAGGTGAGCTGCAAGCTGACTGCTCAGGTGGGGATGCGAATCAGGACCTCCTGATTCGTGCTACCAACTTCACCACGGAGGTGTTGGCTCGGCGACAGCACATGGGTGTCCTCAAATCTATAGAGATCTGGAGAAGTGAAGTGACTTCGAATGAGCAAGGTAGGCTAGGAGAGCTGACTTATGAATAGCTTCCAGCACAGGCTCAAGATAACCATCAGTGCCTCTCTGGACAGCAGAAAATTTTAAAAATGTAACACTGATAAGAAAGATCACCTAATTGAATGGTCTCATTGGGTATTCTCCATAACTTAACCTGATATTCAATCTCGCATGTTTTGTCTTATCTTTAACCCTGGAAAAAAACGTTATTTTCACAGAACACAAACACAAACTTCGGGTGTCTCGGACCCATTTTTATCGGCGTCACAGACGCCGATCAACAGATTGGCCATCTTCTTGTTGTTGTTCTCTTCAAGTTGTTTTTCTGGCTTACCCTTGCATTGTAGACATGACATTGTATAATAACATGTGTTAGCCCTGATGAGCCCCACAACATGGCATTATAAACAAACTCAGTTTTTTTTTAACGTCTTGGCCTGTGGCGCCGGTAGGCCTTCATAGTAGGCCCTGATGGTTGGCCCCAGCCCGTTGTGGCGCAGGCAAGTATTTATAGTGGCGCCATCTTTTCTATTCAGCATTTTCCAATTTAAACACCTAGTTGCATAATATAAATTGTTGGGGGGTGTTGGAGGGTCATGCGACGCCGATCAAGCACAGTTTTTGTGCTATTAACACTTGTTAAGAAAATCAAAACACAGACAAAACCTTACAATTTATTCAAATTTATAAAATATAGTGAAACAACAACTCTTCCTCTATTTATCACCACTTCCGCTTACTTAGCTAAATGAATACTTAATATTAATAAATTGAATTTAGAAAATAAACTGAAAATTGAATTTTTAAACACATGATCACGAACTTGTGAAAACCTTGTGAACCTCTGAAAATATTAGGTTTGTATACCTGCAAAGAAAACACAAAACACCATTATTACACGACAAACGTCGGGCGTATTAGACCCGTGAAAAAAAAGTTTACGTGGGCACAAACGTCAGGCGTGCTGGACCAAAAAAAGGCCTATCACCAGATAAATGACGAGAGCGGACACACACTACCTCTCACCACAAAAGCAGAACAAAGCCTGAGCATAGCTGGGGGGACGCGCAGATTGAAGCGACCACCACAGTGTGGTCACGTGATCAAGTTTCTCGCGGGTGTTATAGACCCAACGTTTGTTTTCTAGGGTTAAGCAAAAAAAAAAAAAAAAAAAAAAGTAGCACAATAACTAACAACTGGATAACATTCATGATTTCTAATGATTCGAATAACTGTTGCGCAAATTTGTTTGCATGGTTTAGATTGCTGTATTGGCGAGACATTCTTCAGGTAAACAAAAATCATACAATATTGAAAGGATATACCTAAGATTGTCATTACATAACGAACCCAGCCAAATCAGAGCAGCGTGGACCTCGGCACCGTTGGAGGTTGTGGAGAAGGTTACAGAGTTTTCTATAAAGACTCGGTGAGAGATTTGCAACAATATTGTCAAGCTGCCAAGGATCTCCAGTTAAGTTATATGCCTCTTCAAATCCCTCATCATCATTCCAACGACAGAAAAGACTATCTTCATAAGAAGTTATCTGTCGTAAGCAAGCATAAGAATTGTTCCAGGAGTCTTCACACTTGCAGGCAAAGTTTGGATTGCAGCCACTGATGTCAGGACCCAGAAAACGAGGAAACAGAGGAGTGAGATATACAACTGTGTAAACACCTGACAGGACAAACACTAACAAAAAGGGTGACATATATATATAAGTGTAAACATCTCAAGTACAAAAGAGGGGAAACAACGAGGGTAAAGGAAAACAGATACCCAGAGAGGAAAGGCAGGTATACAACTGTGTAGACATCTGACAGGACAAACACTAACAAAAAGGGTGACATATATAACAATGTAAGCATCTCAAGTACCAAAGAGGGGGAACAACGAGGGTAAAGGAAAACAGATACCCAGACTCAGATACAGAAAACAGATGCCCAGTGGGCGTGGTCAGAAAGTGTGAACAACCATTGAAAAAGACTCTGACCCGTGACGTCAGTCGTGGCGACATGTTATGAGCCAATAATTTAACAGAAAAATCACTGAGGGAGTGTCTTAAGACTGACTCACGAATAGCAGGAGAAGTAAAACAATACAGCATAATGAGCGAGCAGATGGGTGTGACAGGAAGTATTGGCCACTGGTTATGTAGAAAATTAAGGGCGTGTCAAGGATGTAAGTCCGCCTAAAACAAAGAAAAATGTGGCCTAGAAATCAGTGGTATGAGTAGACCGAGCTTGGTTCTCGCCTCAAGCAGACCTGCTACTCACTCAGCCGAGAATGGCTGTTGTGATCTTAATCGTGAGAAATTCGAGAATCTAAGGGAAACCGACTGTATTGTCCTGGAGATTATAATGTAGGAGATGTGAAGTAGGATTGTGAGTGGGACAGGATTGTGATTATTTGTTTGCGATGTAAAGCAAAGGTAAAACCACTGGGTGTGGTAAAGGGTGTTTCCATGACTTGTAGTAGATTATACTATAGGAGTGTGTTATTAGGATTTTGTGAAGAGAGTACATAATGATTGTGATGTAAGCAGAGAGATACAAACCACTGCTTGTGGAACGACGAGTGTTATTATTGGCAACAACTGAGCACATATTGTAGTATTATGTTTAAGACATGTCGTTTGTCATATGTTGCATCCATTGCTGAATATGCCAGTGTTATGATCGTCTGAGCATAGAATATTGCGTAAGGCAATTACTTTCATTTAATTTTAAATAAATGTATATTTACTTTTTCCCTTGTTTATCCCCGAACACCAGTCTCCAATAACAACTTAAGCCGGATCACGCTACCAGGGATACGAGACGGTGAGATCATTTATGGAGTAATTAATGAGTGATAAAAGAGTTGATTTAATACAAGAAAAGAAGGGTCCAAAACTGGCGGCAGCGGTATAGGGATAAATAGGGACATGTGCTTACAGTGCTTTTGTTTAATTTACTCTGACGAGAAAACGCCTCTTATTTTCATTAAGCTTTGCTCGTTTTAAGTGGCGGAAATAATAGTGACGATTTAATTATATAATTAATGGTTCTTCCGGAGGACATGGACTTTGACGATATGGTAATGGAAACTCTGGCCAATCACTGTTGTTCTGTAGTGCAATGGGTAGCACACGCGACTCAACCGAGAAATCATGAGTTCCTTCCCGGGCGGAGTGGAAAGGGATGGGCAGTCTCTCTCCACCCGCGCCGCGATCCATTCATCAGTGAGAGGGTGTCAGGTGACAGGCAGCGGCAGCGTCCCGCCTCTCAGGTTTGTTTGTTTTAGGATTGTTACCCCAGGATGGAGGGGAGCACGGGGCTCTACGCCTCACAGGGTGGTGGTGTGCCGCGGCGGACATGCAGCCATAGAGTGACTTTATAAAGGCCTAACCCGCGTCCCCCAGGTAGGAAGTGTAGAGTATGATCTAGAAAAAATGTGAAATACTAAGAAAAGTGTGAGGTATGGATAAAAAGTCATGAATGAAAAAAAAAAATGAAGCATATGGACAATAGTGTGAAGTATTAAGATAAATGTGTGAAGTAAGAGAATCAGAGGAAGAGGAGGCCAGGGTAGTGCCCCCCTCAGTTAACTACTACAAATAATATTAAATAAATAAATGAATAATAAATAAAGAAATAAATAAATATGCACACTTGCAGTGGAAAAAACGGAAAATGAGCGAAGAACAAAACAGGGAGTAACCTTTAATATAATAAGATGAAGGCTATAACGAAGAAGGGAGTAACCTTTAATATAATAAGATGAAGGCTATAACGGACAAGGGAGTAACCTTTAATATAATAAGATGAAGGCTATAACGGACAAGGGAGTAACCTTTAATATAATAAGATGAAGGCTATAACGGACAAGGGAGTAACCTTTAATATAATAAGATGAAGGCTATAACGAACAAGGGAGTAACCTTTAATATAATAAGATGAAGGCTATAACGGACAAGGGAGTAACCTTTAATATAATAAGATGAAGGCTATAACCTAGAAGGTAGTAACCTTAAATATAAAAAGATGAAGGCTATAACGGACAAGGAGTAACCTTTAATATAATAAGATGAAGGCTATAACGGACAAGGGAGTAACCTTTAATATAATAAGATGAAGGCTATAACGAACAAGGGAGTAACCTTTAATATAATAAGATGAAGGCTATAACGAACAAGGGAGTAACCTTTAATATAATAAGATGAAGGCTATAACGAAGAAGGGAGTAACCTTTAATATAATAAGATGAAGGCTATAACGAACAAGGGAGTAACCTTTAATATAATAAGATGAAGGCTATAACGAACAAGGGAGTAACCGCCTCACATAAATATAAGGAAAAGAAGGCTATAACGAACAAGGGAGTGACCTTAAAAATAATGAAAAGAAGGCTATAATCAACATAACTCAAGAGTAACTTTGGTAGGCAGATCGCACTACTCATGATAACACATATGCAAAAGTGGCAGCGCTCCTAGAAACAGGAGCGTGTGTGAGTTTTAACGGATGAATTTATTAAAGAATTAGGGCTCGCAGTAAATAACTGTGAAACGAAACCTGTGAATACTGTCTCTGTGCAAAGATACCATATTGAAAATGACGGTAAAAGACAAGTTAATATGGAAGGAAAAAGTAGTTTCCAAGACTTATTGATAACACGCGATGTAGATTTGCCGACTCATATTATGTGAGTACTGATTTGTCGTGTAGCACGAGATTATTTTGAAAACATTGCAACTAAATGAGGAACAAAAGAACGAAGCTTAAAACTGATAATAGAAGGCGAAACCATACAATTATGCCTGGAAAAATGTCTTATATCTAGAGGTGAAGGATCTTAGCTAAATGTAGATGGAAATGAAGAAGGTCTCACTGAAAATAAGGCCGTACGTTGCCAAGCAGCGGAACCTTTGCAACTCCATGCATCTGTTGCAGGTTACATAACGCTAGTGACGCAACTACAGGCAAGTGAAGCTTTATTGGAGCCTTGTGTTAGTACTCCTCAGGTGAGAGTCTTGTGCTCAGGGATAGTTAAGTTAACCCCTTCATCTGACAATCAAAGATCTTATGTCACTGTGGCGTATTTGAATATTGAAAGTGAGTGTAAAGATAGATGATAATACAACGTTAGGATTTGTGAAGCCTGTCACTCATGAGCTATACGCTGATCTGCCACAAGTATCTAGTGTACAGACCGCTGACACAGCTAAAACAGACTTGAAGCCCGCAGAGCTTGAAGTAAGGAAGAAAAGCCTCTATCAAATTGTTGACGCTAAATTCCCAAGTGAAGAGAGAGAATTAGGTTTTAAAGTCCTTAATAAATAAATATATAACAGTGTTTTCCACAGAACAAGAACCATTAACAGTAACGCCCTATTTTTTTAAGCACCATCAAGCAAAACACTGATGAAGTAGTGTACAGGCGTTCATATAACATTCCTATCAGTTATCATGACAGAGTAAATAAACAACTTATATCGCTCCAGCAACAGGGTGTGATTCGCCCTTCGCGATCACCCTATAATGCCCCACTTATCCCAGTGCAAAAAAATATGGAGTACTACGACTTTGTCTGGACTTCCGGGCACTTAATAAAACACTACGGGACGACCGGTACCCACTCCCTAATATAATTACCATACTCAATCAATTGGGAGATAGTAAGTTTTTTTTTTCATGCCTAGACTTGAAACAGGGTTACCATCAAATCCCCCAAGATGAAATCAGTAGAGAGAAGATGGCATTTTCTTCTCCAGCAGGACATTGGGAATTTACTTCCCTCCCCTTTGGCCTTAAAACAGCCCCGTCCTGCTTCAAGAAAATAATAAACACTGTCCTTACAGGACTATTAGGTAACAAGGTTCAGGTGTACCTTGATGACATAATTATCCTGGGCGATATATTTTCTAATCACGCAGATAACTTAGAACAAATTCTGGATCGCTTAAAGGAAGCCAAACTGACTCTTAAGATGGAGAAGTGTAACTTTTTTAAGGACAAAGTAGATTACCTGGGCCATGCCATCCGCTAAGAGGGAATAAGACCTCAGTCTAGCAAGCTGGAGGCCATACAAAACGTCCCGGCCCCTCAAACTGTTCATGATTTACAGTCATTTCTTGGATTGACTAATTATTATCGCAAATTTATTGCAAATTATTCACAAATTGTTGCTCCTTTTCTAAAGCTTTACAAAGGGAAGAAAGGTACACAAAAAATAAATAAATAAATAAATAAATAAATAATTAAAACTCCACTCATATGGACAGATGAAACAAAAATTGCGTTCTCAACCCTTCAGGATAGAATGCTTGGTACAGTCACTCTACGCATCCTACTACAATACTGGTGGAGTATTGCAATAACAGGATAATGATGATAAACTAAGACCTGTATCTTTTTTTGTGAGAAATTGAATACGGCAGAACAGCGGTACAGTATAGTTGAACGAGAGGTTTTAACTGTAATTTATGGGTTACACGTAAACCGCCCATTAATACTGGGTTACCCTGTTGAGATCCACACGGGTCACAGACCTTTAGTCTGGTTGTTACAGGTAGCTAGTCCCAACGGCAGGATAGCTAGATGGCAGACTCTCATGAGTGAGTATGGTTTCACAATCAATCATTTGCCTGGCAAGGAAAATATAGTAGCAGATTTTTTTTATCAAGGATGAAGGCTCACAGGACACTGAGATTGAATTAGAAGGACACGCGCGATAATGTTTGTGGATGGGGAACAACAAAAACCGTGGAACACGTGGATAATGAGGGGCAAGGTATTGCACTAGTGCAGAAAAAGAAACAGACGCCGAAAAATGAGAAAATAAAATATATGATATGTATGGACCTGAATAGTGAGTGTATTGGCCACACACTTGACTGGAGTATTCAGGAGATTAGTGAGCTGCATGTTGAGCAGCCAGTATATAAGTTTGCTAAAAGAAGGAAGCCCCAAGAATGAAAATTGAGCAAAGACTCAGAGAAAAAAGGCATAATGTGAGATGCCGCCCCTGTTAGAGGTACAGGTGGAAAATGTGTTATATTGTGTTGAAGATGGGCATAATGTGAGATGCCGCCCCTGTTAGAGGTACAGGTGGAAAATGTGTTATATTGTGTTGAAGATGGGCATAATGTGAGATGCCGCCCCTGTCAGAGTTACAGGTGGAAATAAATGATGTGTTTTAGTGAGTCCGTACGGAGAAGCCACTAAGGTGGTGATTCTACCCCCAAGTATTTCAAGGCGATAACTCTGGCTCATTCGTCGCCACTGCAGGGCACGGAGGAACCAAAGTTACGTTATGTCGGTGTAGAAAGTTCGCTTTCTGGCCTGGAATGAAACGGGATGTAGAAAATTATGTAAGGAAGTGCGTCATGGTAGTCGTTTTAAAAGTGAGTTGGGAACTTGCACCCTGCTCCTTGGCGGCAATATCCAGACGTCACCGCTCCTTTTGGAAGAATACACATGGACCTTGTGGGTCCCATGGGTGTATCGGACAATGGGGTTCGATACGTAATGCCCATAGTTGATGTTTTTAAAAGGTATTTGATTATAGTACCCTTACGGAGTAAGGAAGCCCGCGAAATGGCAAGGGCGTTGTACGTGGATGTTGTTTGTGTACACGGTGTTCCTCAGACAGTTGTTACGGGTCAAGGTTCAGAGTTCGTTAATTCCGTGATGCAGGAGATAAATTAGAAGCTACCTGTGCGACACGCGAATAACGGCTTACCATACAAATGGAAATGGAATAATAAAGCGCGCAAATTATACTGTTGTTAACATTTTGAGGAGAATGTTCTAGGAAATGTGTCCGTTTGGGATATAATGCTACTTATAGACATCTTGGCCTATAATGCTACGTATTATCGCACCATAAGGGAGTCCCTATTTTATCGAGAGAGACAGAGAGAAGATTTTTAGAGATCCTCCTGTACCCTACACTGTTAGAAAAAAATTCAGCAGCCCTGGTATGATATTTACTCCTATAAAGAGGAAATGGTTGTAATTGCAAGGAAAGTTTATGATATTGACTCCTATGAAAAGGACATGGCTGTAATTGCAAGGAAAGTTTATGATATTGACTCCTATAAAGAGGAAATGGCTGCAATTGCAAGGAAAGTTTATGATATTGACTCCTATAAATAGGAAATGGTTGCAATTGCAAGGAAAGTTTATGATATTGACTCCTATAAAGAGGAAATGGTTGCAATTGCAAGGAAAGTTTATGATATTGACTCCTATAAAGAGGAAATGGTTGCAATTGCAAGGAAAGTTTATGATATTGACTCCTATAAAGAGGAAATGGCTGTAATTGCAAGGAAAGTTTATGATATTGACTCCTATGAAAAGGAAATGGCTGCAATTGCAAAGAAAGTTTATGATAGATGCCAGATTTACAATAAAGAAAGTAGAGAAGAAATAGAAAAGTAACACAAAGCTACAAAATCAAAACTATCAACGTTGGAGACAGTGTTCCTAAAATGAGACCACAAAGAAAAGTAAATAAAAAGTTGTAACATATTTTTGATGGACCCTACAGGGTAATAGAGAAGATCAGTGATATAATGGTAAAAATTAGGAACCTTAGGACTAGTAAGGTTTCAACGGCCCCCACAGATATAGTAAAAGTTCTTCATGAAGATTGCATTGATATGCAGCAATGTCCAACGATTAGGCGAGCATAACCTTTAAATCCAGAGACAGACACTGATCTATTCTTTGCATTGCTCAACCGTGAAATCGCTGAGAAAAATTCTACCGAAAATGATAACTCGTAACGGAGAGGTGACTGCTACTCATGACACATTAAATAATGTTCGTTCAACAACAGCAATAAACGGCTGATGCACAGGCCCTACCTTCTCAGGTTACTCCCAAACTTTCAGAGCCACCTCGGCATAGATAAAGCCTTCGCTCTTCGACGGTACAAGAGTTGCCTAAAGTAATGTCAAAACTAATACGATATAGAACAGGAATAATGCATAAGGATGAAAATGCAATAATTGAGCGGAAATATGACGAAAGAAACCAGATTGATTTGACTCTTTCGGTGTACGACTCAATGACACAACAGGAGTCCCCAACACGTGCTGGCCAAAGTTTCACACCAACATACTATCTATATTATAGTCCTCACAGACAGAAACTATAGTACCGTTTAGCCTTACAGAAGATGTTTTAGCTGCATTATATAAAGCATGGAATTTAACTGCTTCGTTACTTGAAATGTTATTCAAATGTCACCTGAGTATCCAGCTGTAAAAGCAATAAAATACACACTCTTTAATTTTGAAAATGAATTCATTTCATTGTTGCATCATCTGAGAAAAGTTTTAGGCTATGTGATGACTACTATTCAAAACAAGCTGCATGCTTCTATGAATTATAGAAAAAAGAAAAAAACGGGAAATAATTATTTCTTTTGAGGATCCTTGTCTAATAACCTATTTGGTACCGCGACCCAGGCTCAAGTTGATGCTATTCATGGAAAAATAGAGGACTAGAGTCATTAACTGAGAAAGATTTTATATAGTTAAATGTTTATTATGGAAAACTCAACATCATTAAGTAATATGCATGCCATGCAATCTGCCTTTAATAGGCTATATTCAGCTGTAGATGTATTGAACCAAGTTGTGCGCCATTTTACTATAGACTATGGCATTAGGAAGAGAAAAAAGCTCCTACAAGAATTGTTATATTTTGACTTAGCATTGGGACACATAAGACCAGGTATACAAGATTTATATTTGAGTCTGCAGGCTCCCCTGCAAACATACATAACTCCAACCATTATGTGAAACAAACAGTTGTTCAGTACATTAAAGGAAGCCTAGGCTCGGCCTCCAGGTCTTTTGTGCCTTGCAGTTCTTGATTTTTTAGCTCTATATAGGGATGTAATAACTGTCCTCCAGGACAACGGCTTTGCACGATTCTCGTAATTTCTATTTCACCAAACCTTTGCGAGGAGATCCGATTGACACCATTGATGTCTTTCGAATCGACTCCCTTCCATTTTCTGTGCAGAATAGCACTTACTTTCTTATGTATAGTGTTGATTCAAGATGTATTGCCTTCAGTGAGAATAGGAAAATATATTTTATGCTTTCTAGTATAAAACACTGTAACAAGAATAACCATATGTTAGTTTGTTCTCCCACAGGCCCCGTCCATGAGGCTAGTAACGCAGCCTCTTGTAAATCGGCTGCTTTCTTGAAACATGAGTCAGTGATCAACCTCAGCCACACAATAGTCTTGAAAACATTTCCCCCTATGTTTTGAAAGGTCCTGGCTACTGGACCTGTTCACTTGCCTCCCCCATCACTCTGACACTCACATGCCCTACCCATCCTGTAAACAGACATACTGTCAGCCTGACGGATAATGGGATATTGATGCTTCGGCAAGGTTCTCTTCGCAGTGCTGAGTCCATCCCCCTACAGGAGCTAACAGCTGGCTTGCAGCCCCTAAAACTCTGTGGTCGAGCCGGATCAGCCCTTTCAACTTGTAATCCATTGGTGGATTGCCTTCGCCATGTCGTGATCCTGGTTCTTCTGCTGGTAACGTCTGCCGTGGGGTATTCCTGTGTCCTACGCTACGCACGACGCCGCCTAATTCCAGACTCGAACCAACTGCAGACATTGCAAGGCGTATCTTCTCCACCAACACCTGTGAGATCTCAGGGGCGAGATCTTCCGGAAGGGGAAGTAATGTCAGGACCCAGAAAACGAGGAAACAGAGGAGTGAGATATACAACTGTGTAAACACCTGACAGGACAAACACTAACAAAAAGGGTGACATATATATATAAGTGTAAACATCTCAAGTACAAAAGAGGGGAAACAACGAGGGTAAAGGAAAACAGATACCCAGAGAGGAAAGGCAGGTATACAACTGTGTAGACATCTGACAGGACAAACACTAACAAAAAGGGTGACATATATAACAATGTAAGCATCTCAAGTACCAAAGAGGGGGAACAACGAGGGTAAAGGAAAACAGATACCCAGACTCAGATACAGAAAACAGATGCCCAGTGGGCGTGGTCAGAAAGTGTGAACAACCATTGAAAAAGACTCTGACCCGTGACGTCAGTCGTGGCGACATGTTATGAGCCAATAATTTAACAGAAAAATCACTGAGGGAGTGTCTTAAGACTGACTCACGAATAGCAGGAGAAGTAAAACAATACAGCATAATGAGCGAGCAGATGGGTGTGACAGGAAGTATTGGCCACTGGTTATGTAGAAAATTAAGGGCGTGTCAAGGATGTAAGTCCGCCTAAAACAAAGAAAAATGTGGCCTAGAAATCAGTGGTATGAGTAGACCGAGCTTGGTTCTCGCCTCAAGCAGACCTGCTACTCACTCAGCCGAGGATGGCTGTTGTGATCTTAATCGTGAGTAGAAATTCGAGAATCTAAGGGAAACCGACTGTATTGTCCTGGAGATTATAATGTAGGAGATGTGAAGTAGGATTGTGAGTGGGACAGGATTGTGATTATTTGTTTGCGATGTAAAGCAAAGGTAAAACCACTGGGTGTGGTAAAATTGGGTGTTTCCATGACTTGTAGTAGATTATACTATAGGAATGTGTTATTAGGATTTTGTGAAGAGAGTACATAATGATTGTGATGTAAGCAGAGATACAAACCACTGCTTGTGGAACGACGAGTGTTATTATTATTGGCAACAACTGAGCACATATTGTAGTATTATGTTTAAGACATGTCGTTTGTCATATGTTGCATCCATTGCTGAATATGCCAGTGTTATGATCGTCTGAGCATAGAATATTGCGTAAGGCAATTACTTTCATTTAATTTTAAATAAATGTATATTTACTTTTTCCCTTGTTTATCCCCGAACACCAGTCTCCAATAACAACTTAAGCCGGATCACGCTACCAGGGATGCGAGACGGTGAGATCATTTATGGAGTAATTAATGAGTGATAAAAGAGTTGATTTAATACAAGAAAAGAAGGGTCTAAAACTGAGGCCCAGAGGGAGGCCCTCACAACCAGGGTGACTGGTGCGACCTTCTCCAGAGTGTTCTACCAGCAGTGTGCGACGCAACTGCTGAGCCCCGAGGCTGTAAAGTTCTGTTATTTTATTTTGATCCTTTATGTTAACAGTCTTTGAAGAGTAAAGAGATTTTTTCAGCGAGGTACCATCCATGTATTTGGGGACAGCCAGGCCAGCTAGGTCTAAGAGAGTTGGAGCTAAATCAATATTAGTAGTTGGGTAAGAAAGAATGTGGCCTTGGACTAAACCAGGACCACGCATCAGGAGAGGCACACGCACATCTGTCTCATATGGCTCTCGCTTATCTAATGGCTGGGAGAATTGACCAAGGTGGTAGCCATTGTCTGAAGTGTAGATCACAAATGTGTTGTCCAAGTGCCTGAGATTATCTAATGTTTCCACTACATCTCTCACCATGTCATCTACCGTCAAGAGAGTTTGCAAACGACCTTGAAACACTTTGTCTACTTCCGCCACAATATTCTCAGGTAACGGCTGCACCCCCTGTCGCAACAACCAGTGCTTTTCCATACCAACTTTTACATTGAAGTTTGGGGTGCGAGGTGCTCTAAGAAGAGAAATTGCCTGCATATCTTGGCTCTGGAGTAAAAAGGAGCATGAGGAGCTGGGGAGCTAGCACCATTAGAAAAGGTTGAGGTGAAGGTTGGAAGAAATTCTAGTGCATGTCTCCTAATGACATTGGTGAGATAGTCAACTTCCGGACGTTGACCATGGGTCTCTTTGGACCCATTAACAGAGAGAGAATAATTATAATAACGTGAATTACCACGTAGCCCAAGCCACCAATCCCACCCAGGAGGTACATGTGCAAAACCTCCTGCTGCTGGATGTCCATACTGGTTGAGGTACTTCCCAGCATAAAAGGTGCGATAGCCAGAAAAGTGTAGGTGGGCAGCAAATGTCTTCTTCTCTGGACCATCCTGAAACCCAGGGAGACCGTTAATTGGTGACTTCATACTTTCCAGATTTTCAGAATTATTATATAATTTGTCAAACTTGATAATCTTAACTCTTCATATGATAAAATAAAATGTCCCAGTTTTTAGCAGAAAAACAATATACATCATATCTACATATTTGATATTTCACATAAAAAAACAGAAAGAACTATGTAATTACAAAAGCTAGATCATTTCAATGGGGATGGCAATCCATTTTTAATGATTAATATTTAAGGTAGATAGACACAAAAAAAGGCATGTTTCAGAATATAACACTAATAGAGTTAATGGAGAGAAGTACACATTAACGGGGTTTCCTAAATTAAAATGAAAGAAAATTCAGGAATCAGAGTCGTAACAGAGGTAAAACTCTACTTTTTTAAATCAATTCAGGTTACCTTTGAAATCTGAATAAAAAACAATTACTTTACGTACATTATAAGTGAATATATAAGAAAACAAATAAAACTAATAGACAAAAAATTCCGGAACACATATATATATATATATATATATATATATATATATATATATATATATATATATATATATATATATATATATATATATATATATATATATATATATATATATATATATATATATATATATATATATATATATATATATATATATATATATATATATATATATAGATATATGGCCTCAACTCTCAGAAGGCTTATGGACTTGATGGAGTGCCTCCTATTGTCCTTAAAAACTGTGCTTCCATGCTGACACCCTGCCTGGTCAGACTCTTTCGCCTCTGTCTATCAACATCTACCTTTCCTTCCTGCTGGAAGTACGCCTTCGTACAGCTTGTGCCCAAGAAAGGTGACCGTTCCAATCCCTCAAACTACCGCCCTATAGCTTTACTTTCCTGTCTATCTAAAGCTTTTGAATCAATCCTTAACCGGAAGATTCAAAAGCACCTTTCCACTTCTAACCTTCTATCTGATCGTCAGTATGGGTTCCGCAAGGGGCGTTCTACTGGCGATCTTCTTGCTCTCTTAACTGATTCTTGGTCATCCTCTCTTAACCGTTTCGGGGAACTTTCGCAGTTGCGCTAGACATATCGAAAGCCGTCGATAGAGTCTGGCACAAGTCTTTGCTTTCTAAACTGCCCTCTTTCGGATTCTATCCTTCTCTCTGTTCCTTTATCTCTAGTTTCCTTTCCGGCCGTTCTATCTCTGCGGTGGTAGATGGTCACTGTTCTTCCCCTAAACCTATTAACAGTGTTGTTCCACAGGGCTCTGTCCTATCACCCACTCTCTTCCTGTTATTCATCAATGATCTTCTTTCCATAACCACCTGTCCTATCCAATCATACGCTGATGACTCCATTCTGCATTATTCAACTTCTTTCAACAGAAGACCCTCTCAAAAGGAATTACTTGACTCCAGGCTGGAGGCTGCAGAATGCTGAACCTCAGACCTTACTATCATTTCCGATTGGGGTAAAAGGAACCTTGTGTCCTTTAATGCCTCAAAAACCCAATTTCTCCACCTATCAACTCGACACAATTTTCCAAACACCTATCCCCTATTCTTCGACAACACTCAGATGTCACCATCTTCAACACTAAACATCCTCGGTCTATCTTTAACTCAAAATCTTAACTGGAAACTTCAAATCTCTTCTCTCACTAAATCAGCTTATTCGAGGTTGGGCGTTCTGTCTCGTCTCCGCCAGTTCATCTCCCCCGTACAGTTGCTATCCATATACAGGGGCCTTGTCCACCCTCGTATGGAGTATGCATCTCACGTGTGGGGGGGCTCCACTCACACAGCTCTCTTGACAGGGTGGAGTCAGAGGCTCTTCGTCTCATCAGCTTTCCTCCTCTTACTGATAGTCTTCTACCTCTTAATTCCCACCGCCATGTTGCAGTAAATTACCCTGGCCGCGACGATGGTACTTCTTAAAGATGTTAGCATGATACAGCTTATTCTTTCGGGGTCATCAATAAGGTAGTCTAATTTGTTGCGCCTATCCAAAACTTTGAAGTCTACTCTACGAGACAAGCCATTTCGTATTAGAATCAGGGAGGCTGTCTGTTAATATATATATATATATATATATATATATATATATATATATATATATATATATATATATATATATATATATATATATATTTATTTATTTATTTATTTATTTTTATTTTTATTTATTTTTACGTCGCGGCCTATTGCGCCGGTAGGCTTCTTCCCGGTGGGGCCTGATGGTCGGCCCAAGGCCAAATGTTTCATTTTACCTTGACAATATATTCAAATATTCATCAGACTAGCCCAGTCATCGCGCGCCTCAGTGGTCTAGTGGTCAGCGTGCCTGGCTATACTCCGCGGGCCTTGTTTCGAATCCCGGGCCGGATAGTTGGCATGCAGCTCACCTAGCTGTTCATTCTCCCTTTCGGGCTGGTCGATAAATGAGTACCTGAGAAAACCTGAGGAAGGAAAACTGTGCTAACCCGAATGTCACACTGGCCCTGTATCCAGGGGTAAGGAGTTCCCTCTATCCACAGGCTCAAGGG
Organism: Eriocheir sinensis; assembly: GCF_024679095.1. Taxonomy (NCBI): domain Eukaryota; kingdom Metazoa; phylum Arthropoda; class Malacostraca; order Decapoda; family Varunidae; genus Eriocheir; species Eriocheir sinensis. Next base: position 156,031 of record NC_066573.1, read on the forward strand.
CCAAAGCGACGGAGATGATCACCGAGGCCACGCGCAGCTACAGGGTATGCCCCCAACTTTACCTTGCCCAGTTATATAAAACCCGATGAAGTCCTTCAAGCCCTAAAATCACTTATAACAAATAAAAGTCCTGGACCTGACAAAGTATATCCAACTCTGCTGAAAGAAACAAAGTGCGAAATACTCTCCTCCCTCACATCCGTATTCAATATGTCCTTGCGACAAGGCATCGTCCCTTCGGATTGGAAAAAGGCTAACATGGCACCGATTTTTAAGAAAGGAGACAAAAAAGTACCAGGACCATTAGTCTAACTTCGGTTGTAGGTAAGCTACTTGAGGGAATAATTAGAGACAAAATTGTGAGTTACCTTGAAAGCCACTCATTAATTGGGGACTCACAACATGGCTTCCGAAACAAAAGATCCTGCCTGTTAAACCTATTAACCTTTTATAACGACCTCTTCACTGTTTATGACGTAACCAAATCACTGGACGTAGTCAATCTTGATTTCCAGAAAGCGTTTGATAAAGTCCCACATCATAAATTACTTCACAAATTAAGCAAATAGGTATTGACGGTCAAGTAAACCAATGGATTGCGAATTGGTTGAGCAACAGACAACAAAGAGTGGTGATTGACGGATTTAACTCAGAGTGGTCGCCGGTCACTAGTGGCGTCCCTCAGGGCTCGGTTCTTGGCCCAGTGCTCTTCATTATTTACATCAACGACGTGGATGTTGGACTCAATAATCGCATTAGTAAATTTGCAGACGACACCAATATCGGTAACTCGGTTCTCACTGACGAAGACAGGCAAAGCCTCCAAGAGGATTTGCACAAAATTTCAGCTTGGTCGGATAGATGGGAGATGCCCTTTAACGTAGACAAGTGCCAGGTCCTTCAAGTTGGAATGAGGAATAAGAAGTTCAATTACGAAATGCGCGGCGTTAAACTCAAAAGAGGTCAATGCGTCAAGGACTTGGGGGTCAAAATCGCATCAAACCTCAAATTCTCACATCAATGCATCGATGCAGCAAATAAAGCAAACAGAATGTTGGGCTTCATTAAAAGAAACTTTTTATACAAGAATAAAGATGTAATACTTCCGCTCTACAATGGTTTAGTCAGACCCCACTTGGAATATGCGGTACAGTTTTGGTCTCCCCACCATGCAAAGGACATTGCTAAATTAGAAGGCGTTCAGCGTCGGGCAACAAAAATGATCCCTTCCTTGCGCAACAAATCTAACGAAGAAAGGCTTTCCACCTTTAACATGTTCTATCTTGAGAAACGTCGCCTCCGAGGAAAACTGATCGAATGTTTTAAAATACTTAATGTTTTCACGAATGTAGACAGATCAACATTGTTTATGATCGATGACACTTTGCGAAAGAGGAACAATGGCATGAAACTCAAATGTAGACAAGTAAATTCAGACTGCACCAAATTTTTCTTCACCAACGTTGTAGTGCGAGAATGGAATAAGCTCCCACCTTCAGTGGTCCAGTGTAACACGATTGACTCCTTTAAAAACAAGCTCGACCGTCACTTCCTTCAACTTAATATTAACTAGAGTAGAAATGCATCGTTTTGGAGCCTTCTATAGAATCACTTAGGTTTAAGGACAGACCACCTAGTCTGGACCATGAGGTCTGTGTGGTCTGATTTTCTATGTAAATATATGTAAATCTCTCTCTCTCTCTCTCTCTCTCTCTCTCTCTCTCTCTCTCTCTCTCTCTCTCTCTCTCTCTCTCTCTCTCTCTCTCTCTCAGTCACACACACACACACACACACACACACACACACACACACACACACACGTATTTAGCATTTACACACATTCCTGTGGTAAGGTTGTGAGATTGTTGACAGGCGCTGGGGCTACGACTGTTCTCGCCTCCCCCATTACTACTCCTGCCGTCTTCCATTCACATTTCAAGACTCCCCCGTTTTTCTGCCGACGTCATTGGGCTCCTCCAAGCAGTTGACATTCTGCTGGTGCTACCTACGTGGACAGCTGAGCGATGGTTCCTTGGCTGCCTCATTCTTCCTGAGTGCAACAATCATTTGTATCCCTTGGGATGAGTGATTATTATGTTGTATATATTGAAGAGAGTTTCCAGGTTACAACGCTTGTGTTGATCATTAATTCCTAAGATTTCTTTTAGCAGTAGAATTTCCTGGAGTTGCTGTTGTACTCCTTCGTTAAGCAGTCTGTTACCGTCGAAACACTGTCTCCTTTATACACCCACTTTGGTGTCGTCAGCAAACTTCGATATGAAGTATTTCAGCCCTATTTATAATTTATAGATCATTGGTGTATATAATAAAGAGAATGGGTTCCAGAACTGACCCTTGCGTTCATCCACTCGAAGCCGGCCGGTCGGAAGCCTGCCCGTTGCGAAAGACAAAGGAAGAATGAGTAGATAAAAAAGCAGACATAGAAATAAATAAAGAAGGATAAAAAGAAAAGTAAACCAAAGTTTTCCATTCCACATCGCGGTTTTGTTTGGCTGACGGAAAATAAAGGTAAAAGTTGGGGGCATAAGCTATAAATGCGCATAGCCCCGTCGCATTGACCCTTGAGCCTGTGGTGGGTATTACCTAATACCAGGTCTGACAACCGGGTTACCACAGTTTACCTTCCCCAGGTTCCTCCAGGTACCCATGTATTGACGAGGCCGAAGGGAAGGATGAACAGCTAGGTGAGCTGCAAGCTGACTGCTCAGGTGGGGATGCGAATCAGGACCTCCTGATTCGTGCTACCAACTTCACCACGGAGGTGTTGGCTCGGCGACAGCACATGGGTGTCCTCCAATCTATAGAGATCTGGAGAAGTGAAGTGACTTCGAATGAGCAAGGTAGGCTAGGAGAGCTGACTTATGAATAGCTTCCAGCACAGGCTCAAGATAACCATCAGTGCCTCTCTGGACAGCAGAAAATTTTAAAAATGTAATACTGATAAGAAAGATCACCTAATTGAATGGTCTCATTGGGTATTCTCCATAACTTAACCTGATATTCAATCTCGCATGTTTTGTCTTATCTTTAACCCTGGAAAAATACGTTATTTTCACAGAACACAAACACAAACTTCGGGTGTCTCGGACCCATTTTTATCGGCGTCACAGACGCCGATCAACAGATTGGCCATCTTCTTGTTGTTGTTCTCTTCAAGTTGTTTTTCTGGCTTACCCTTGCATTGTAGACATGACATTGTATAATAACATGTGTTAGCCCTGATGAGCCCCACAACATGGCATTATAAACAAACTCAGTTTTTTTTTAACGTCTTGGCCTGTGGCGCCGGTAGGCCTTCATAGTAGGGCCTGATGGTTGGCCCCAGCCCGTTGTGGCGCAGGCAAGTATTTATAGTGGCGCCATCTTTTCTATTCAGCATTTTCCAATTTAAACACCTAGTTGCATAATATAAATTGTTGGGGGGTGTTGGAGGGTCATGCGACGCCTATCAAGCACAGTTTTTGTGCTATTAACACTTGTTAAGAAAATCAAAACACAGACAAAACCTTACAATTTATTCAAATTTATAAAATATAGTGAAACAACAACTCTTCTTCTATTTATCACCACTTCCGCTTACTTAGCTAGATGAATACTTAATATTAATAAATTGAATTTAGAAAATAAACTGAAAATTGAATTTTTAAACACATGATCACGAACTTGTGAAAACCTTGTGAACCTCTGAAAATATTAGGTTTGTATACCTGCAAAGAAAACACAAAACACCATTATTACACGACAAACGTCGGGCGTATTAGACCCGTGAAAAAAAAGTTTACGTGGGCACAAACGTCAGGCGTGCTGGACCAAAAAAAGGCCTATCACCAGATAAATGACGAGAGCGGACACACACTACCTCTCACCACAAAAGCAGAACAAAGCCTGAGCATAGCTGGGGGGACGCGCAGATTGAAGCGACCACCACAGTGTGGTCACGTGATCAAGTTTCTCGCGGGTGTTATAGACCCAACGTTTGTTTTCTAGGGTTAAGAAAAAAAAAAAAAAAAAAAAAAAAAAAAGTAGCACAATAACTAACAACTGGATAACATTCATGATTTCTAATGATTCGAATAACTGTTGCGCAAATTTGTTTGCATGGTTTAGATTGCTGTATTGGCGAGACATTCTTCAGGTAAACAAAAATCATACAATATTGAAAGGATATACCTAAGATTGTCATTACATAACGAACCCAGCCAAATCAGAGCAGCGTGGACCTCGGCACCGTTGGAGGTTGTGGAGAAGGTTACAGAGTTTTCTATAAAGACTCGGTGAGAGATTTGCAACAATATTGTCAAGCTGCCAAGGATCTCCAGTTAAGTTATATGCCTCTTCAAATCCCTCATCATCATTCCAACGACAGAAAAGACTATCTTCATAAGAAGTTATCTGTCGTAAGCAAGCATAAGAATTGTTCCAGGAGTCTTCACACTTGCAGGCAAAGTTTGGATTGCAGCCACTGAGGCCCAGAGGGAGGCCCTCACAACCAGGGTGACTGGTGCGACCTTCTCCAGAGTGTTCTACCAGCAGTGTGCGACGCAACTGCTGAGCCCCGAGGCTGTAAAGTTCTGTTATTTTATTTTGATCCTTTATGTTAACAGTCTTTGAAGAGTAAAGAGATTTTTTCAGCGAGGTACCATCCATGTATTTGGGGACAGCCAGGCCAGCTAGGTCTAAGAGAGTTGGAGCTAAATCAATATTAGTAGTTGGGTAAGAAAGAATGTGGCCTTGGACTAAACCAGGACCACGCATCAGGAGAGGCACACGCACATCTGTCTCATATGGCTCTCGCTTATCTAATGGCTGGGAGAATTGACCAAGGTGGTAGCCATTGTCTGAAGTGTAGATCACAAATGTGTTGTCCAAGTGCCTGAGATTATCTAATGTTTCCACTACATCTCTCACCATGTCATCTACCGTCAAGAGAGTTTGCAAACGACCTTGAAACACTTTGTCTACTTCCGCCACAATATTCTCAGGTAACGGCTGCACCCCCTGTCGCAACAACCAGTGCTTTTCCATACCAACTTTTACATTGAAGTTTGGGGTGCGAGGTGCTCTAAGAGAAGAGAAATTGCCTGCATATCTTGGCTCTGGAGTAAAAGGAGCATGAGGAGCTGGGGGAGCTAGCACCATTAGAAAAGGTTGAGGTGAAGGTTGGAAGAGAAATTCTAGTGCATGTCTCCTAATGACATTGGTGAGATAGTCAACTTCCGGACGTTGACCATGGGTCTCTTTGGACCCATTAACAGAGAGAGAATAATTATAATAACGTGAATTACCACGTAGCCCAAGCCACCAATCCCACCCAGGAGGTACATGTGCAAAACCTCCTGCTGCTGGATGTCCATACTGGTTGAGGTACTTCCCAGCATAAAAGGTGCGATAGCCAGCAAAGTGTAGGTGGGCAGCAAATGTCTTCTTCTCTGGACCATCCTGAAACCCAGGGAGACCGTTAATTGGTGACTTCATACTTTCCAGATTTTCAGAATTATTATATAATTTGTCAAACTTGATAATCTTAACTCTTCATATGATAAAATAAAATGTCCCAGTTTTTAGCAGAAAAACAATATACATCATATCTACATATTTGATATTTCACATAAAAAAACAGAAAGAACTATGTAATTACAAAAGCTAGATCATTTCAATGGGGATGGCAATCCATTTTTAATGATTAATATTTAAGGTAGATAGACACAAAAAAAGGCATGTTTCAGAATATAACACTAATAGAGTTAATGGAGAGAAGTACACATTAACGGGGTTTCCTAAATTAAAATGAAAGAAAATTCAGGAATCAGATTCGTAACAGAGGTAAAACTCTACTTTTTTAAATCAATTCAGGTTACCTTTGAAATCTGAATAAAAACAATTACTTACGTACATTATATATATATATATATATATATATATATATATATATATATATATATATATATATATATATATATATATATATATATATATATATATATATATATATATATATATATATATATATATATATATATATATATATATATATATATATATATATATATATATATATATATATATATATATATATATATATATGTATATATATATATATATATATATATATATATATATATATATATATATATATATATATATATATATATATATATATATATATATATTGTCATAGGATGACAATATTATCAGGATTGTGGTAATAATTGGTAACGAGGATAATGAGGAGGAAAAGGATGTTGCGACTTACTATCGTTATATATATATATATATATATATATATATATATATATATATATATATATATATATATATATATATATATATATATATATATATATATATATATATATATATATATATATATATATATATATATATATATATATATATATATATATATATATATATATATATATATATATATATATATATATATATATATATATATATATATATATATATATATATATATATATATATATATATATATATATATATATATATATATATATATATATATATATATATATATATATATATATATATATATATATATATATATATATATATATATATATATATATATATATATATATATATATATATATATATATATATATATATATATATATATATATATATATATATATATATATATATATATATATATATATATATATATATATATATATATATATATATATATATATATATATATTACAACGAAAGAGCCGGCTCAAGCGCAAGAAAACGTGTAAAAATAAAATGCCAGCTACTTACCACTCCCACAACAGAAAATAGTATGGAGTGCCCAAAAGACAGGACAATTTCGGGTGGAGAGGTGTCTTGGATGGGCTAGAGTGAACAGTCGAGTGCAGCGGATCCGCGGGAGGGGGGGAGGCATTCAGTTAGCAAGTTTAGAGGAGAAGTCAGCATGAAAATATCGATAAAAGATAGAAAGAGAGGCAATATGGCGACAGAATTTAGTAGGTAGAACGCCCATCCTGGAGGAAACTGATTTAGTGAGAGAGGAGATGTGATGTTTCCAGTTGAGATTTTGAGGTAAGGATAGACGAAGGATATTTAGTGTTGAAGTAGGTGACAGCTGAGTGTTATCAAAGAATAAGGGATAGGTGTTTGGAAGATTGTGTCGAATTGATAGGTGGAGAAATTAGGTTTTTGAGGCATTAAAGGACACAAAGTACCTCATACCCCAATCAGAAATGATAGCAAGGTCTGAGGTTAAGCGTTCTGAAGCCTCCAGTCTGGAGTTTTGAAATTCCTGTTGAGAGAGTCTTCTGTTGAAGGAAGTTGAATAATGCAGAGTGGAGTTGTCAGCGTATGAGTGGATAGGACAGTTTGTTAGGGAAAGATGATTGATAAATAACAGGAAGAGAGTGGGTGACAGGACAGAACCCTGTGGAACACCACTGTTTATAGGTTTAGAGAAAGAACAGTGACCGTCTACCACAGCGGAGATTGAGCGGCCGGAAAGGAAGCTGGTGATAGAGGAACAGAGAGAGGGATAGAAACCGTAAGACGGCAGTTTAGAAAGCAAAGACTTGTGCCAGACTCTATCAAAAGCTTTAGGTATGTCAAGCGCAACTGCGAAAGTTTCACGGAAACGGCTAAGAGAGGATGACCAAGAATCAGTTAAGAGAGCAAGAATATAACCAGTAGAACGCCCCTTGCAGAGCCCATACTGGCGATCAGATAGAAGGTCAAAAGTGGAAAGGTGATTTTGAATCTTCCGGGTAAGGATTGATTCAAAAGCTTTAGATACACAGGAAAGTAAAGCTATAGGGCGGTAGTTTGAAGTATTGGAGCGGACACCCTTCTTAGGCACAGGCTGTATGAAGGTGTACTTCCAGCAGGAAGGAAAGGTAGATGTTGATAAGCAATGACGAAAGAGTTTGACTAGGCCTTGGCTGAGTGGTTAGCGTGCTGGGCCAGCATTCATCACGCCATGGACAATGTTGATTCGAATCCCACACTACCACGTGGGTTTTTTCAGTCACCGCCGAGTAGCCTAAGGCTACCCACATGCTGTCTTGAATACCACCCATCAACCCAGACTCTAGAAGAAACCGTCCAGTGAATCAAGAATGAGTACCGGGGGGTAGCATGAGCCAAGCATAACTGGCGTTACTATGAAAAAAATTGCCTGCGCCATGACGGGCTTGGGCCGACCACCAGCTAGGCCCCTAAAGAAAGGCTACAGACGCTATAGGCTGAGATGTAAAAAAAAAAAAGGCAGGGTGTCAGCACGGATGCATTCCATTAGGTCCATAAGCCTTCTGAGAGTTGAGGCCAGAGAGGAATTAAAAAAAACATCGTTCTTAAGAATCTTAATAACAGGCATAAAGCCTGGTGTTGTTACAGAAAGTCAGAGCGAAGAGTTCAGCCTTATAGACATAGATGAGACGGCAGTACTGCCGTCAGGGTTAATGAAAGGAGGGAAAGATGAAGAAGTGAAATTGGAGGAAATATTTTGGCTAGGTGCCAGAAGTCCCGGGAAGAATTAGAAAAGCCAACGTTTTGACATTTTCTACTTATGAAAGTTTCTGGTAAGTCGAAGAAAAGATTTGGCACAATTCCGGGCAGAAATATAAAGATCATGGTTAGCAGGAGTGCGAAGGCTCTGATACCTTTTGAGAGCTGCCTCTCTATCTTCGATAGCACGAGAACAAGCGTGATTAAACCAAGGGGTATATATATATATATATATATATATATATATATATATATATATATATATATATATATATATATATATATATATAAACATATATATATATATATATATATATATATATATATATATATATCACAAGAACAAGCTTGATTAAACCGAGGCTTTTTATCATGAGGAGTAGAGAAAGTACGTGGAATGTGTGCCTCCAATCCAGAGACAATCACCTCTGTGATGCGCTGGGTACACACAGAGGGGTCTCTCCTGGAAGCAGTAATCTTTCCACGAGAAATCTGAAAAGTACTTCTTCAGGTCGTCCCACCGAGCTGAAGCACAATGCCAGAAGCATCGCCTCCTCGGTGGGTCCAGAAAGTGTACAGGAGTGATAGGACATATATATGAATATAGGATATATATATATATATATATATATATATATATATATATATATATATATATATATATATATATATATATATATATATATATATATATATATATATATATATATATATATATATATATATATATATATATATATATATATATATATATATATATATATATATATATATATATATATATATATATATATATATATATATATATATATATATATATATATATATATATATATATATATATATATATATATATATATATATATTAGTCATGTATCGGATATCCGCATCCGCATCCGCGGAACATCCGCAATTTTTTTTCACATCCGCATTCGCATCAGCATCCGCATTTCTGATAAATGAAACATCCGCATCCGCATCCGCATTTGTGATGAAATAAACATCCGCATCCGCATCCGCACCACACAAAGAGGATGTTTCAGATATATTTTATTCATTACAGAGTCACAGACTTAAAGGGGGGGAGGAGTAATGGGAGAGGACATCTAGCTCATAATATAACCAGACAGCTTAGAAGTAATTAGAGGGGAGTAACAGAGGGCGGGATAAGAATCTTATATACTAAAAGCAGGAGCCTCAGAAACAAGATAGACTTACTAAGGGGTGAAGCATGTTCAGAAAAGTTTGACATAATAGCGATCACTGAGACATGGATAGACACTGCCAATATAAATTTTAGATCGGAATTTGAAATAACGGGTTATCAGATGTTTCACAAAGACAGAAGGGGAAGAAGGGGAGGTGGAGTTGCGCTATATGTTAAAGACTCACTTAAATGTTCAGTTAACAATTCAGTCAAAAGTAACATGGATTCAGAATCAGTTTGGGTGGACGTTTACAAAGGGAAAGAAAAACTATCTCTGGGAGTTCTGTACAGGCCACCCAACCTTAACAGGCAGGACACGAGTATATTACTACAGGAGATTGGCAGGGCGAGTGGGAGTAAAAGTCTGCATAATGGGGGACTTTAATTATAGGAATATAGACTGGGAAGACCTAGTGGGTGACCTGGAAGCCGAGGATTTTCTTGAAGTTATACAAGATAATTTCCTTAACCAGGTAGTTACTGAGCCTGCCAGAGGAGGTAACATATTAGACTTAGTCCTAACTAATAATGGAGATTTGCTACGTGAGTTGGAGGTGGGCGGAGAGTTAGGAAATAGTGACCACAGAACGATTCGTTTTAGCTTAGACTGGGCGGTAACCCGCGAACCAAACCCAGTGTTAGTGCCAGATTTTAGAAGAGCAAATTACGAGGGGCTTCGAAGACATGTTGAAGGGGTAAACTGGGATAATCTAGGAATTCATGAGGGCCAGAACTGTGGGTTGGAGAGCCAGGAGAACCATGTAGAAATGTCTTACAATAATTTAGTTAGTGTAATATTAGAGGGGCAAGGACAGCATATACCACAGCGAACACTTAGAAAAGAAAACAATGACCCTAAGTGGATGACTCGTGGACTAAAACACGAGATAAGGTTAAAGAAGGGAGTTTATCAGAAAATAAAGAATGGTGAAACACATCTCAGGGGTCGGTATGTCGAACTATCAAGATTAGTGAAATAAGCAACAACAGGATAGCAAAAAGGAACTATGAGATCGAAGTAGCAAATGAGGCAAAAAGTAATTCTAAGGGCTCCTTTCAGATGTATAGAACAAAAACAAGGGAGAATATTGGACCGCTGAAAGCAAACACAGGCGAGCTAGTTGAGAATTACGAAAATATGAGCACAGTGTTGAACGACTACTTCCTTTCAGTATTCACACAAGAGGATCGAACGACTATTCCGGAAAGGGTTCAGGTGTACGAGGGCGGGGATGGCGATAAATTGAGGGATATAATCATTACCACGCAAGTAGTTCAGCATGAGATAGATAAGCTTAAGAAGAATAAGTCGCCAGGTCCTGACGGGATATTTCCGAGGGTATTAAAGGAATTTAGTGATGTAATCAGTGAGCCACTAACCGACATCTTTAAGATGTCGGCAAATATTGGTTATGTGCCCAGCTAATGTGACGCCGATTTTCAAAAAGGGGGACAGGTCAGCTGCTTCAAACTATCGCCCAGTTAGCTTAACATCGGTTAAAGGCAAGATGCTGGAGTCCATATTAGCCGGGAACATTCGGGAGCATCTAGAGAAACATAGCTTAATTCACGACTCGCAGCATGGGTTCACGAAAGGTAGGTCATGCCTCACCAATCTCTTGTCCTTCTACAATAAAGTATTTCAGGCGGTAGACAGAGATGAAAATTATGATGTAAACTATCTTGACTTTAGTAAAGCGTTTCACAAAGTTCCTCACCAACGACTATTGCTTAAATTACAGGCTCACGGAGTAGAGGGTAGAGTTTTGAACTGGGTCACGGCGTGGCTTAGCAATAGGAAGCAAAGAGTGCAAACCAATGGTAAAAGATCTGACTGGGGATGTGTTACGAATGGGGTCCCACAAGGTTCGGTATTAGGTCTACTTTTGTTTATTAATTATATCAATGACTTAGATACAGTAATTAGTAGTGAGGTCAGTAAGTTTGCAGATGATACCAAGATCGGTAGAGTAATTGAGTCGGATCAGGACGCTAGTATTCTCCAGGATGAGCTAAACAGATTGTATGACTGGGCGGAAAAATGGCAAATGGAGTTCAATGTAGGGAAGTGCAGTATTCTGAGTGTAGGTAGGAACAACCCCTCACATAAATATTGCTTAAATGACACTCCCATAACCAGGTTTGGGTGCGAGAGGGATTTAGGGGTCTTAGTGAGCTCTGATCTCCGTCCAAGGGCACAATGCATTCAAGCTAGAAATCGAGCAAATAGGGTACTGGGATTTATTTCGAGGAGCGTAAGCAACAGAAGCGCCGAAGTCTTCCTCAAACTATATTTAGCATTAGTTAGACCTCATCTTGACTATGCGGTTCAGTTTTGGTCACCTTACTATAGAATGGATATCAAACTTGCCTTACGAGGAAAGACTCAAACAGTTAAACTTGCCTTCTCTTGAAAGGCGAAGGGTGCGTGGAGACATGCTCGAGGTTTATAAATGGATGAAGGGCTTTAATAAGGGGGATATTCATAAAGTTTTGCTGGTAAGAGAACTGAGTAGAACACGAAGTAATGGGTTTAAACTGGATAAATTCAGATTCAACAGGGACATAGGCAAAAATTGGTTTACTAACAGAATGGTGGATGAGTGGAATAGGCTTAGCGGTCACGTGGTGAGTGCCAATACAATTGTCACATTCAAAAATAGATTAGATAAATTCATGGACAGCGATTTTTTTTTCTTTTTTTTTTTTTTTAAATTGCGGCCTATTGCGCCGGTAGGCTTCTTCCCGGTGGATCCTGATGGTCGGTCCAAGGCTTCTTTCCGGTGGGTCCTGATGGTCGGCCCAGCCCGTTCTGGCGCAGGCGAGTGTTTATAGTGGCGCCATCTTGCACTGGCTCATGCTGCCCTCCCAGAGCTCATCTTTGATCCTAGAATCTAGAGTCCGGGTTGATAGGTGGTCTTCTGGACAGCATGTGGGTAGTTTTAAGCCACTCGGCGGCGGCTGAAAAATCCCAGCTTGGTGGCACCGGGCGGGGATTGAACTCGCGTCCTCCTGAACACGGGGCCGTTACTCTGACGACTCAGCCACCGCCTCCCCAAATTAGGTGGGGTTAGATACTCGGGAGCTTAGGTTCAAAGGAGCTGCCTTGTACAGGCCTACCGGCCTCTTGCAGACTCCTACGTTCTTATGTTCTTATGTTCTTATCACAATGAAGACTACAGAGTACAAAGCTTGCAAAGTTGAAGAAAATGAATAAATGCATGTTAACTTTCTACTAGTATTACACCTATTCATTTCCTTTCAAATTTACACAACCTAATGTGTCAAGAATTTTGCGGAAGTGAAGAAGGAAGGAGATAATTTTACATAATAACGATGGAGTATGTATGTATCATGTAAATTTATAAAAGTATGTATGTATGTATTGAACTACGTAACTGTACGTACTATATGTAATATTGCGTAGGTACGAAGGGAAACAGCCTGGCTGGCAGAGAGAGAGAGAGAGAGAGAGAGAGAGAGAGAGAGAGATTTACATAGAATTTACATAGAAAAATCAGACCACACAGACCCCTTGGTCCAGACTAGGTGGTCTGTCCTTAAACCTAAGTGATTCTACATTAATCAGATGGCTCCAAAACGTTGCATTTCAACTCTAGTTAATATTAAGTTGAAGGAAGTGACGGTCGAGCTTGTTTTTAAAGGAGTCAATCGTGTTACACTGGATCACTGAATGTGGGAGCTTATTCCATTCTCGCACTACAATGTTGGTGAAGAAAAATTTGGTGCAGTTTGAATTTACTTGTCTACATCTGAGTTTTATGCTTTTGTTCCTCTTACGCAAAGTGTCATTGATCATAAACAATGTTGATCTGTCTACATTCGTGAAATCATTAAGTATTTTAAACATTCGATCAGTTTTCCTCGGAGGCGACGTTTCTCAAGAGAGAACATGTTAAGGGTGGTCTGTCAATCGTGCTTCTTCGTAGGATTTGTTGCGCAAGGAAGGGATCATTTTTGTTGCCCGACGCTGAACACCTTCTAATTTAGCAATGTTCTTTGCATGGTGGGGAGACCAAAAACTGTACCGCATATTCCAAGTGGGGTCTGACTAAACTATTGTAGAGTGGAAGTATTTTTTTTTTTTTTTACAACAAAGGAGGCAGCTCAAGGGCACACAAAAAAAGAAAACAATAATAAAAAAAAGCCCGCTAATCGCTGCTCCTAAAGTAAAACAAAAGAGGTGGCCGAAAGGAAGATCAAATACAGGAGGAGGGTGTCCTGATACCCTCCTCTTGAAAGAGTTCAAGTCGTAGGCAGGAGGAAATACAGATGAAGGAAGATTGTTCCAGAGTTTACCAGCGTGAGGGATGAAAGAGTGAAGATGCTGGTTAACTCTTGCATAAGGGGTTTGGACAGTATAGGGATGAGCATGAGTAGAAAGTCGAGTGCAGCGGGGCCGCGGGAGGGGGGGAGGCATGCAGTTAGCAAGTTCAGAAGAGCAGTCAGCGTGGAAATATTGATAGAAGATAGAAAGAGAGGCAACATTGCTGCGGAATTTAAGAGGTAGAAGACTATCAGTATGAGGAGGAGAGCTGATGAGACGAAGAGCCTTAGCCTCCACTCTGTCCAGAAGAGCTGTGTGAGTGGAGCCCCCCCACACATGAGATGCATACTCCATACGAGGGCGGACAAGGCCCCTGTATATGGACAGCAACTGTGCAGGGAAGAAGAACTGGCGGAGACGGTACAGAACGCCCAGCCTCGAGGAAGCTGATTTAGTAAGAGATGAGATATGAAGTTTCCAGTTGAGATTTTGAGTTAAGGATAGACCGAGGATGTTTAGTATTGAGGAAGGTGATAGCTGGGTGTTGTCAAAGAATAGGGGATAGTTGTTTGGAAGATTGTGTCGAGTGGATAGGTGGAGAAACTGTGTTTTTGAGGCGTTGAAGGACACCAGGTTCTTCTTGCCCCAACCGGAAATACTAGTAAGGTCTGAGGCTAAGCGTTCTGCAGCCTCCAGCCTTGAGTCGTTAAGTTCCTGAAGGGTGGGTCTTCTATTAAAAGAAGTTGAGTAATGCAGAGTGGAATCATCGGCGTAGGAATGGATAGGACAGTTCGTTTTCGAAAGAAGATCATCAATCAACAACAAAAAAGAGTGGGAGATAGGACAGAACCCTGTGGGACACCACTGCAAATAGATTTAAGGGAAGAACAGTGACCGTCTACCACGGCAGAAATAGAACGGTCAGAAAGGAAACTGGAGATAAAGGTACAGAGAGAAGGATAGAAACCGTAGGAGGGTAGTTTAGAAAGCAAAGATTTGTGCCAGACCCTATCAAAAGCTTTTGATATGTCCAGCGCAATAGCAAAAGTTTCACCGAAACGGCTAAGAGAGGATGACCAAGAGTCAGTTAAGAAGGCTAGGAGATCACCAGTAGAACGCCCCTTGCGGAACCCATACTGGCGATCAGATAGAAGGTCAGAAGTGGAAAGGTGCTTTTGAATCTTCCGGTTAAGGATTGATTCAAAAGCTTTAGATAGACAAGAAAGTAAAGCTATAGGACGGTAGTTTGAGGGATTGGAGCGGTCACACTCTTAGGCACAGGCTGTATGAAGGCATACTTCCAGCAAGAAGGAAAGGTAGATGTTGACAGGCAGAGGCGAAAGAGTTTGACCAGGCAGGGTGACAGCACGGAGGCACAGTTCCTAAGGACAATAGGAGGCACTCCATCAGGTCCATAAGCCTTCTGAGGATTGAGGCCAGAGAGGGCATAGAAAACATCATTTTGAAGAATCTTTATAACAGGCATAAAGGAGTCAGAGGAGGGATGAGTAGGAGGAATATGCCCAGAATCGTCCAGAGTGGAGTTTTTAGAAAAAGTTTGAGAGAAGAGTTCAGCCTTAGAGATAGATGAGACGGCAGTGTTGTCGTCAGGACTGAGGAGTGGAGGTAAAGATGAAGAAGTGAAGTTGGAGGAGATGTTTTATGATAGATGCCAGAAGTCACGGGAAGAGTTATAGAAAGCAAGGTTTTGACATTTTCTATTAATGAAAGAATTTTTGGTTAGTCGGAGAATAGATTTGGCACGATTTCGGGCAGAAATGTAAAGTTCATAATTAGCATTAGTTTGAAGGCTCTGGTACCTTTTGTGAGCTACCTCTCTATCATTGACAGCACGAGAACAAGCGTAATTAAACCAAGGCTGTTTAGCGTGAGGAGTAGAGAAAGAACGAGGAATGTATGCCTCCATTCCAGAGACAATCACCTCTGTGATGCGCTGAGCACACACAGAGGGGTCTCTATCCTGGAAGCAATAATCATTCCACGGGAAATCGGAAAAGTACATCCTCAGGTCGTCCCACCGAGCTGAAGCAAAATGCCAGAAGCATCGCCTCTTCGGTGGGTCCAGAGGGTGTACAGGAGCGATAGGACAGGATGCAGAAATAAGATTGTGATCGGAGGAGCCCAACGGAGAGAACAGTTTGACAGAATAAGCAGTAGGGTTTGAGGTAAGGAAGAGGTCTAGAATGTTGGGCCGATCTCCAAGACGGTCGGGAATACGTGTAGGGTGCTGGACCAACTGCTCTAGGTCGTTGAGGATAGCAAAGTTGTAGGCTTGTTCACCAGGATGGTTAGTGAAAGATGATGAAAGTTAAAGCTGGTGGTGAACATTGAAATCTCCTAGGATGGAGATTTCAGCGATGGGAGAGTGGGTCAAGATGTGCTCCACTTTAGAATTCAAATAGTCAAAGAATTTTATATAGCTGGTAGAGTTAGGTGAGAGATAAACAGCACAGATGTATTTAGTAATAGAATGACAATGAAGTCTTAGCCAGATGGTGGAAAATTCAGAAGAGTCAAGGTTGTGGGCACGAGAGCAAGTGATGTCGTTGCGCACGTAGGCGCAACATCCAGCTTTGGATTGAAATTTAGGATAGAGATAGTAGGAGGGAACAGAGTAGAGATTGCTGTCAGTAGCCTCAGAAACCTGTGTTTCGGTAAGGAAGAGAAGGTGAGGTTTAGAGGAGGAGAGATGATGTTCCACAGAATGAAAATTAGAGCGAAGACCGCGAATGTTGCAGAAATTGAGAAGAAAGAGGTTCGAGGAGTTATCAAGACACCTCTCGGGTCGGCAGTCAGAAGGGGAGTCCTCCCTGGGGGAATTTGTGGTCCCCCCCCCAGGCGGGGACTCCGAGGCTTGGTGTATGTGTGCCATTTTGAAATTTTAATTTTGGGAAAAGGTGTATATGTTGTGTGAATGTAGTGTGGTGTGGATAAAGAGAGGATCTGTCTTTAGAGAGCATGCTGAACTACTCTCCGGTGTTGGTGAGACAATAGGGAAACGGTTAGTGAGGACATGGGAAGGGTCTTTGGAGGGCTTCAGCTCCCTTCTCTCCTCCCATATATACCTCACCGGGAGTGGCTTGCGCCCGTTCGGTAGGTGTCTTCCTACCTACTCCAGCTACACCTTCATTCTAGAATAAAAAGTTTCTGTTAATGAAACCCAACATTCTGTTTGCTATATCTGCTGCATCGATGCATTGCTGTGAAAATTTGAGGTTTGACGCGATGTTGACCCCCAAGTCCATAACGCATTGAACGCTTTTGAGTTTAACACCGCGCATTTCGTAGTCGAACTTCTTATTTCTTGTTCCAACTTGAGGGACCTGGAACTTGTCTACGTTAAAGGGCATTTCCCATCTATCCGACCAAGCTGAAATTTTGTGCAAATCCTCTTGGAAGCTTTGCCTGTCTTCGTCAGTGAGAACCGAGTTACCAATCTTTGTGCCGTATGCAGATTTACTAATGCGATTATTGAGTCCAACATCCACATCGTTGATGTAAATAATGAAGAGCACTGGACCGAGAACCGAGCCGTGAGGGACGCCACTAGTGACCGGCGACCACTCTGAGTTAAATCCCTCAATCACCACTCTTTGTTGTCTGTTGCTCAACCAATTCGCGATCCATTGGTGTAATTGACCGTCAATACCTATTTGCTTTAATATGTAAAGTAATTTATGATGTGGGACTTTGTCAAACGCTTTCTGGAAATCAAGATAGACTATGTCCAATGATTTGGTTACGTCATAAACTGAGAAGAGGTCGTTATAAAAGGTCAATAGGTTTGATAGGCAGGATCTTTTGTTACGGAAGCCATGTTGTGAATCCCCAATTAATGAGTGGCTTTCAAGGTAACTCACAATTTTGTCTCTAATTATGCTCTCAAGTAGCTTACCTACAACTGAAGTTAGACTAATGGACCTGTAATTACCTGGTAATTTTTTGTCTCCTTTCCTAAAAATCGGTGTCAGGTTAGCCTTTTTCCAAACCAAAGGGATGATTCCTTGTCGCAAGGACATTTTCAATACGGTTGTGAGGGAGGAGAGTATTTCGCTCTTTGTTTCTTTAAGCAGTATAAGATATACTTTGTCAGGTCCGGGACTTTTATTTGTTTTAAGTGATTTGAGGGCTTTAAGGACTTCATCGGTTGTCATTTCAAAGTCAGGCAATGCATGCTCGGGATTTACATTGGTAAAAGAAGCTAGTGGAAAGTAAAAAAAATAAGGGGTATTAAAAAAAACGGAGGTAACTGTCTCTCCCTTTCACTCCCTCCCTGCCTACCTACCTTTCTCCCTCCCTCCTTCCCTCTCTGTCGCTCGTTAAAGGCTCGGAGGAAAAATGGAGACATCTCAACTCGCAAAACAAATATCGTACACAGGCATCATGTATGTTAATTTTCTTCCTCTTCTTCTTCTTCCTCTTCCTCTTCTTCTTCCTCTTCCTCTTCTTCTTCTTCCTCTTCTTTCTTTTTCCTCTTCCTCTTCCTCTTCTTCTTCCTCCTCTTTTTCTTCTTCTTTCTCCTTTTCTTCTTCTTCTTCTTCTTCTTCCTCTTCTTCATCTTCTTCCTCCTCTTCATCTTCTTCTTCTTATTCTTCCTCCTCTTCTTCTTTTTCTTCTTCTTCTTCTCCCTCCTCCTCTTCTTCTTCTTCTTCTTCTTCTTCTTATTATTATTATTATTATTATTATTATTATTATTATTATTATTATTATTATTATTATTATTATTATTATTACTATTCCTCTTCTTCTTCCTCTTCTTCTTCCTCTTCCTCTTCTTCTGCCTCTTCTTCTTCTTCTTCTTCCTCATCTTCTTCCTCTTCTTCTTCCTCTTCTTCCTCATCTTCTTCCTCTTCTTCCTCTTCTTCTTCCTCTTCTTCTTCTTCTTCTTCCTCATCTTCTTCTTCTTCTTCCTCTTCTTCTTTTTCTTCTTCTTC
>NC_066573.1:180000-195000 GCF_024679095.1 Eriocheir sinensis
GTGTGTGTGTGTGTGTGTGTGTACGGTATGCATGTATGTATGTATGTATTTATGTGTGTGTAGAGGGGATGCGCGCCTCCCCTCCCCTTCCCGCAATCTCACATCACTATGATTTTGATACTACGTAGTACACCCACCCACAATTTTTTCTACCAGTTTAGCAGTTTTGAAGAGTGAGGGGGTCTGGAATGAGTCCTTGGAATGAGTGAATGTGGAATGAGTGAGACAAAGAAAACAAAATAACTACAGAATTCCCATTCAATTACTATGGTGGAGGCGCCGAGTGCAGGTCATTCAATATAGCGGCCGGCAGCCGAACGCTGACGGGGGAGATAACTCCTCCATGTGTATTAGAGCTCATTGGGAGGGAGGCGCACTTTTACACTATACGTAGCAACGTAAAAATAATGAAACATAGAATACCTTCACAGACGTAGATTTTATATATATATATATATATATATATATATATATATATATATATATATATATATATATATATATATATATATATATATATATATATATATATATATATATATATATATATATATATATATATATATATATATATATATTTATATATGTATAAACTGATAAATGTAGATTCTGTGTCAAAGTAAGCCAGGACGAGAGTAAAATATTAAAACTGAAGGGTATTAATGGAGGCCTCTCACAGCAGCTCGCTGAACTAAAAGACCTCATTGGTAACCCCGTGACCCTTTCCGCGCGCTCACCAGCTGACCTCCCTGCCGCCTCCGCCTCGCCCTTTCTGCCGCCCCCCCCTCACTCCTCCGCACTACAGCACCACCCAGCCCAGTCGCCTCCCCGCTCCTCTCCTCCTCGGACTCGTCTTCTTCCCCATTCTCCTCCTCCTCCTGCACTCTCTCTTCTCTCCCCTCCCCCTCCTCCCGCTGCCTCTCTCCCATTTCACCCTCCTCCAAGGTGCCTTCCTTGTCGTCCTCCCCCAACACTCCCTCTTCCTCTCCCTCCCCCTCCGTCCAGACTCCTTCCCTTTCCCCCTCTTGCTCTTCCTCTTCCCCTTCCTTCTCTCCTTCCCCCCCCCCCCTCCTCGACCTCCTCTGCTTTGCCCCCACCCATTTCTTTCTCTTCTCATTCTCCCCTGGCCCCTGCCCCTTCTTCCCCTCCCTCATCTTCCTCCTCCTCCCCCCCTATCTCTTCCGCCTCAGCCACCCACCCTGTTACCACCCCTTCCTCTCTCTCCCCGCCCCTTCCTCCTGTTCCAGTTTCTCTTCCCGCTCCTGGCGCCGTTCCCAGGAAGGTCTTAGTTGTTGGGGACAGTCAAATCAAGCTCATTGACAGGTACTTTTGTTCAAAGGATAAGGACAATAGACTTAGAGTTTGCTTTCCCGGGGCAGGTATACAACACATTTCTGACAGGACTGAGGATATTTTAGCGGGGGAAAGTACTCAGCCAATCGTCTTCTGCAGTTTCGGCGGCAATGATATCGGTAAAGTGGGGAGCGAAGAGATATTTAGGCGCTTTAGGGAATCGTTCGCCAAAGTGAGAGACTTCGGGGGGATGCCGGCCGTTTGTGGTATTTTGCCAAGGAGGGGGTTAGGTGAGGGATGGCTTTCCAGGGCCTTAGCAGTAAACAGAAGGCTGACGGCTCACTGTAAGCGTAATGGTTGGCTTTTCATTGATAATTGGGACCTCTTTTACGAGAGGGGCACCCTGTATGCCAAGGATGGAGTGCACTTGTCACTCCAGGGGGTAGAGGTTCTCGCAGACTCCCTCGAGCGATCACTTAGCACCCTACAGGATTTTTTAGAGTAGGCAAAGGGGGAGGGCCTAACATCAGTGGCTGTGCATCGCAGACTGGGACTACGGGGCGCAGGAGTAATCGAAAGGATGTAAGAAAGGATGATGTAACGCCTTATTACACCAACAGTAGGAGCCTCAGGAACAAGATCGATCTACTGAGGGGGAAAGCATGTGTCGAGAAATTCAACATTATAGCTATCACGGAAACATGGGTGGATACTGCAAACAAAAACTTCATGTCAGAGTATGAAATAGATGGTTATCAGATGTTTCACAAAGATAGAAAGGGAAGAAGGGGAGGGGGGGGTGGCACTTTATGTTAAAGACACACTTAAATGTTCCGCTAACTATTCTGTTCCAACAAATGGCAACTCAGAATCAGTTTAGGTGGACGTCCACAAAAGGAAAGACAAACTAATTCTAGGGGTTCTTTACAGGCCACCCAACCTTAGCAGGCAGGACATTGATATATTACTACAAGAGGTAGGCAGGGCGAGCAGGAGCAAAAATGTCTGTATAATGGGGGATTTTAACTATAGGAATATAGACTGAGAAGGCGTGGTGGGAGATCTAGAATCTGAGGATTTTCTGAAAGTAATACAAGATAATTTTCTCAGGCAGACAGTGACTGAGCCCACCAGAGGAAATAACATTTTAGACTTAGTCCTAACTAACAACGAGAATATGATCAGTGAGCTAGATGTTGGGGGAGAATTAGGTGGCAGTGATCACAAGGAAATTAGGTTTAAATTAGACTGGGCGGTGACCCATGAACTCAACTCTGTGTTGGTACCTGACTTTAGAAGAGTTGATTATGAGGGGCTCAGAAGACACTTTGAGGAGGTAAATTGGGGAACCTTAGGGCTAGATGAGGGCCAGATCTCAGGGCTGGAACCGGAAAGACAGGGGAATCATGTAGAAATGACCTACAATAATTTAGTGAGAGTAATTGCAGAGGGTCAGAGACAGCATATCCCTTACCAAGCACGTAGGAAGGAAAATAACGACCCCAAATGGATGACCCGTAGACTCAAGCATGAGATAGGCTTGAAGAGAGGAGTATAGGGAAATAAGGAACGGAGAAACCCACCTCAGGGGTACGTATGTTGAGCTAGCCAGGTTGGTGAAGAAGAACACCCGCCTAGCAAAAATAAATTATGAGATTAGGGTAGCCAACGAGGCCAAGAGCGATCCCAAGGGCTTCTTTAAATTGTACAGAACGAAAGCAAGAGACAGAATTGGACCGTTGAAAACAAACACAGGTTAGCTAGTTGAGAATGGAGAAGATATGAGCCAAATGATGAATGACTATTTCCTTTCAGTTTTCACGCAGGAAAATCTAACAACCATTCCGGAGAGAGTTCTGGTATATGAGGGACAAGTTGAGGGATGTGATCATCACTAGGCAAGTAGTCCAGGATGAGATTAGTAGGTTGAAGAAAAACAAATCGCCGGGGCCGGACGGAGTATCCCCACGGATTCTGAAAGAGTGCAAGGAGGTCCTCAGTGGCCCAATTACCGATATTTCTATGTCGGTAAATTCAGGGTATGTGCCCAATCAATGGAAAGTAGCTAATGTGACGCCGATTTTCAAAAAGGGAGACAAGTCAGCCACCTCAAATTATCACCCAATTAGCTTAACATCAGTTGTAGGAAAGATGTTGGAGTCAATTATAGCCGGGAGCATTCGGGACCATCTAGAGAAGTATATTTTAATTCATGATTCACAACATAGGTTCACAAAGGGCAGGTCTTGCCTTACTAATCTGTTGTCCTTCTACGCTAGAGTGATCGAGGCGGTTGACAGAGATGAAAACTATGACATATTATATTTAGAATTCAGTAAAGCGTTCGACAAATTTCCTCATCACCGGCTATTACTAAAATTACAGGCTCACGGCGTAGATGAGAAAGTTTTGAGCTGGATCAGGGCGTGGCTTAGTGGCAGGAAGCAGAGAGTGCAAATCAATGGTAAAAAATCTGAATGGGGCAGTGTTACGAGTGGAGTCCCAAAAGGGTCGGTGCTGGGTCCTCTGCTTTTTATTATTTACATCAATGACTTGGACACAGGAATTAGTAGTGATGTCAGTAAGTTCGCAGATGATACCAAGATCGGTAGAGTAATCCAATCAGACAGGGACGCTAGTGTTCTCCAGGATGAGCTTGACAGACTATATGATTGGGCGGGGAAGTGGCAGATGGAATTCAAATGTCGGGAAGTGTAGCATTCTGAGTGTAGGTAGGAATAATCCCTCACACAATTACTCCTTAAATGACACTCCTCTAAGCAGGTCTGGGCGTGAGAGAGACTTAGGAGTCCTACTGTCCTAGTGAGCGCTGACCTCCGTCCTAGGGCTCAATGCATTCAGGTTAAAAATCGGGCAAACAGAGTATTTGGTTTCATCTCAAGGAGCGTAAGCAATAGGAGCGCTGAAGTCATCCTCAAACTTTACTTAGCACTAGTTAGACTACATCTCGATTATGCAGTTCAGTTCTGGTCCCCCTATTATGGATATCAAGATGTTAGAATCTGTACAGAGGAGGATGACAAAGATGATTCAGGTCTGAGAAACTTGCCTTACGAAGACAGGCTGAAGCATTTAAATCTACACTCTCTAGAATGACGAAGGTTGCAAGGAGACTTGATCGAAGTCTATAAGTGGATGAAGGGCTTTAATAAAGGGGATGTCAATAAGATTTTGATTGTAAAAGAGCCAGGTAGGACGCGTAGCGATGGTTTTAAGTTAGACAAATACAGATTCAACAAAGACATAGGCAAGAATTGGTTCACCAATAGAGTGGTAGATGAATGGAACAGGCTTGGGAGCCATGTTGTGGGTGCCAATACCATAGATACATTCAAGAAGAGGTTAGATAAAGCCATGGATGGTGAGGTAAGGTGGTGTTGAGTGTACAGGAGCTGCCTTGTATAGGCCAACCGGCCTCTTGCAGACTCCTTACGTTCTTATGTTCTTACGTATATATATATATATATATATATATATATATATATATATATATATATATATATATATATATATATATATATATATATATATATATATATATGTCTATATATATATATATATCAGTGGTGGGTACCGATCACTTTTTTTGCTGTTCCGATCCCCGATCATCCGATCACTTTGGGCAACTGATCCGATTCCGATCATCCGATAATTTTTAAGTTACTTCATTCCGACCATCCGATCATTAAAAATTATAATAATAATTATTATTATTTTTATAAAATAATAATTACAAGAAACACCTATTTTTAGGCGTTCTTTAAGTAATAATTTCAAATAAGTTATATCTTAATTATTTGCTTATAAAAATCTTTTCTTTTCCTCTTTCTTTTGGTATATAGGACATGGTAAAGAAAAAACGTTATTTTAACTTCTTATTTTAGGCATTTATTTAAGTCTACCCTTTTTATTCAGTTTATGAAAGTATGAAACAGGAATCATGTTCGCTATTATAACTATTGTTTGAAGTTGATTTAGATTTTTGACAAATATATTTAAATTTTTTAGTATTTTATCATCGATATTTAGGAAACATTTTTTACTATTGTATAAAAACAAATGATAGTGATCATTAGTCTCCTCTCCTTCCTGATCAAATTCCTTTTCGAATGAAAAAAAATTGGTCCATAAATAAGGGAGTTACAAGAAGAACATAAGCAATAAGGTTTTGATTATATGTGAGCCGGGTAGGACAAGTAGCAATGGGTTTAAGTTGGGTAAGTTCAGGTTCAACAAAGACATAGGCAAGAATTGGTTTACCAACAGAGTGGTGGATGAGTGGAATAGACTTAGCAGTCATGTGGTGAGCGTCAACACGATAGATACATTCAAGAAGAAGTTAGATATGTTCTTGGATGGGAGGGGTATGGGTGCGTTAGTTTGGTGCCGTGGGCTGGGGAGCATGTTGTGCTGTTTCGCGAGGGAGAGGGGGTAGGATACGGGATGGTGCGGTGTAGCGTTTGGCTTGCAGTGCCACATTGGGCTCACTGGAGCTGCCTTGTATACGTCACGCGGTCTGTTGCAGACTCCTTATTTTCTTATGTTCTTAATTTAACAAGGGATTCCCGATTTTACCCCCCCCCCCCTTATTAACTACTAAATAATAACTGTTGCATTGTTACCACGCGGCGAGACCCTAACCAGATTCCCGACTATGCAGAGCCCGACGAGTGGGAGGGGGGTATGTCGAGGGGAGGCGAAGCCCCCCCCACCCCCGTCACCGTCACCGTCTCCCATCACCTGTCACCCTATATTTAGGTAATAATTTGAGGGAAAGACAACGACTCTGTAAACCTTCCATTTCACTTGGAAGCGTCGCATGAGTCACATCCCGAGTGAAATGGAAAGTTTACAGTGTCGTTGTCTTTCCCTTGAATCCCAAGCCATTCATAACACAATGCAGTCGTATTATGAATATATTTATATATTCCATAAATAGATTACGTACAGACTAACAGTGACAGATCGCCAAGGACCAAGCCCCAGGGCTCAAATTAAAGTCCATAGATTGTCACTATAGTAACATATAGTCATATTCACATCACGACACCTTACCAGGATTAAGGGGGGGTTGTAAAATCTCGAATCCCATGTTAAATTCCTTATGTTTTAAGTTTAACTCCTCCCTTATTTATGGGCTGATTTCTTTCATCCAAAAAACATTTTAATCAGGAAGGATGGGAGATTAACGCTTGCTATTGTTTGGTTTTATACAATAGTAAAATGTTTTTTTTTATAAAATCGATGAAAAAAAGACAAATATTTTTCGAAAATCAAAATCAACTTCAAACAATAGTTTCGATAGCAGACTTTATTCCTTACACATACTTTCATAAGCTGCACTAGACCCGCCGTCTGGGTGGTTACGCGGCATGCACCGCCTTCCTCCCTTGGGGTATATCCCCAACGAAATCCCCCACAAAATTGAAAATAAAAAGCTGTAGTAGGAGATATGTCTATAATAAGAAGTGCAAAGGAGATATTTTTAAAGTGCAAAATCATGGTTTTGAGATATAAAGAGATATAAAGTTGAAATATTTTGTGTATTTTACCTATTCCACCTAGGGACTTGAAATCCACAGGATATATACATCAGGATATGAAGAAAAAAGCAGGCATAGTTTAATTTACTTACTTGCATTGGATGTGTACACAAGCTGCTTTGTTTACCCAATGTTAAGTCTGTTTTACGGGGTCATAAATACATGTACTCGAAATTTACCATATTCCGCCATATTTCAAAGTAAAAATCAGTGTTCTACTGTGTAAAATTAATAATATGTAATTCAAAAGGCATCTAATGCAGATACATAGTGTTTTATTGGATTTCTGAAGAAAAAAAATTATATTCTCGATTTTTTCATGGATAAATACGAAATATATTAGTGACTGCTAAATATTTTCCATTTTCTTGACTAGTGGTGTGAGAGAACCTAAGAGTATCATGACAGACCACGAAAAAAAATCCTAAAATAAAAAAGGGGTGAAAACATAAATTGCAAGCCAGTGGCGCCGTGCGGAATCTCATTGCAGGACGTTGCATTGCATTGCATGTTGCATACCACTGTATTAATTTTTCATCATATTCATTTATATATCAGAAGAAAAAAGAAAATTCACAGAATTTTATAAGCCAAAAATAAAATAACATTTTTTTAGGCCGACCACTTACAACCCCTCTTAAATTAATTAACGATCAATAATTATAATCTCTTAATATTATAAATAAGGACACTTATTGAAGTATCTTTTTAGCAACGTGTATAAGAATAATTGTAAGAAGTGAGGCGTGAGATTTTCAAAATGTCCGCAGTCAGTTGTTGCCAAGACAACGTGGACCAGTTTTTTTTCTTATGTGATCGGTGATCGGAAATTAGTTTGTGAAGTTCCGATCTCCACAGTCCGATTACCTTTTACAAAGATGACCCAATCTTTGCATTCCGATCGCAAATTGCTGTTCCGATCTGATCGGAAGATCGGACGATCGGACTGATGATCGGAAGTGCCCAGCTCAGATATATATATATATATATATATATATATATATATATATATATATATATATATATATATATATATATATATATATATATAAATCAGCTTCCTCGAGGCCGGGCGTTCTGTACCGTCTCCGCCAGTTCTTCTTCCCCGCACAGTTGCTGTCTATTTACAGGGGGCTTGTCCGCCCTCGTATGGAGTATGCATCTCATGTGTGGGGGGGCTCCACTCACACAGCTCTTCTGGACAGAGTGGAGGCTAAGGCTCTTCATCTCATCAGCTCTCCTCCCCATACTGATAGTCTTCTACCTCTTAAATTCCGCCGCAATGTTGCCTCTCTTTCTATCTTCTATCGATATTTCCACGCTGACTGCTCTTCTGAACTTGCTAACTGCATGCCTCCCCCTCCCGCGGCCCGCTGCACTCGACTTTCTACTCATGCTCATCCCTATACTGTCCAAACCCCTTATGCAAGAGTTAACCAGCATCTTCACTCTTTCATCCCTCACGCTGGTAAACTCTGGAACAATCTTCCTTCATCTGTATTTCCTCCTGCCTACGACTTGAACTCTTTCACGAGGAGGGTATCAATGCTAGTGTGATGCAGAATTTTCAAAAAAAAATGGTGGGTGGTCTTTTTTTAAAAAAATGAATGGGGGGGGGAGGAACAGGGTGGGAGGAGTGGTGTGAAGTCGTCGGTTAGGGCAGACAACGAGGCGGGCGCTAGTGAAGGCTATAGAGCGCTCAACGCAACGAGTGATTTCCTGTATTGCCTTTGTAATTTGGACATCTCTGCTCCCGTATTTGATCTTGTTTTCATCCACCTCTTTTGTTTCTTTTTTAGGAGCAGCGAGTAGCGGGCTTTTTTTATTATTGTTTTATTTTATTGTGTGCCCTTAAGCTGCTTCCTTTTTTGTAAAAAAAGAAATAATAATATATATATATATATATATATATATATATATATATATATGTATATATATATATATATATATATATATATATATATATATATATATATATATATGTAGAGTGAGATAGATAGATTAGTAACTTTATTATCAATTTGCAATATAGCATTGCATAAAAACTATAATTCTTTGTGACTAAAACTCCATATTACAAGAAGTTACTAAAAAAAGAATGTAAAATTACTCAAAGTGTAAAGTACCTAGATATATAAAATCACTAACAATGTGAAATGTTTCTACAGCTACAATCAATCACAGGGCCCATCACACTTTCACACATTATCATAAGTAATTAATCACCTACTCACTATCATGTTTTCAAATGATTAAAGAGTACGATGGTTTTTTTTTTATACAAACGATTTCTTATATATGTCCGTGCGTTGAGTGGGCAGAGTTAATATTCTGCCGGACCTAAGGAATGTGTAGCAGGAGTGGAGGGGATGGGTTACATCTTTCATGATTCTCTCTACCTGTTTCTTTGTTCCTTTCTGATAAAGCTTGTCAATTGAATTTGCTTCTGCACCTAACTTCCTCGACTTCCTTTTAAGTTCATCCTTTTCCCTAAATGTTACTCTACCAAACCAATTGTTTAAAGAAAAACTTATTATTGACTCAATAGTGGGCTTGTAGAAGAGGCTAATTATATTTTCAACTTTGTGTAATTTTTTCAAAAAGCGTAAAAAATGAAGCCTTTGATAATGATATGCTAAATATACCTGAGCCGGAAGACATTAATACTTAAGAGTATTTCACAGGCGAGAATTAACGTGAGAAATAAATTATTTCTTCCTGTAAAGAACATGGTCTGTCTATAACAGGATCTCTATTCACGGAGATCGCCAGCTTTGATTCATACGTATAGGATTCAGTTGACCTGAGAGTACGCTTGGATTTAGCAAAAAAAAAAAAAAAATGAATACTAAATACACATCAAGCACGTGATGACTTTCGTTTCAAGGTTAACTCTGCCCGTCTCTGTGTGGATCGAGTCGACCCCCACTCGGCGGCCTTGGAGTCACTCAACCATTCTCTGGCGCTGATACCCATGCAATATACATATACGCTGTATAAAACTTATGTTTTAGGCGTAATTCAAACGAGTCTTGTGACTGAGTTACCCTTTGCACAAATTATGCCACACAGCATAATTATGTCAATTGTCGAAATGGACAGTTTACAAGGATCCTATAAAAAAAATGGTCTATATTTTACCTACACCGACCTCTCTCAGGTTCACATTACCATAAATCGGTCTACGGTATATAATATTCGAAGTGACTTTCCACATCACGCCGCGAGACCGTTCTACTCTACCATTGAATCGCTAGGTTTAGAAACGGGTAACACACTTCCTCTCCACGCCTTTAAGGCTGGAAAAACCCTCTGCACTTTCAACTTTGTACCGGAAGATGTGCATAATGGAATTCCTCTCGAAAGATCGGGTAATTTAAGAATTAATCTAGCTTTTAGCAAGGGACAGACTAAAAACCTCGTCATCATGTTTTTGGCTAATACAAAAGGTATCATTGAAATAGACAATCACCGTCACGTGAGGTGCACTGTGCGTGAGTAAGTCAATATGAACGCATATGAAATAAAACTAGGTCTCACAGGAGTGTTAGGCGACAAAACGTTTATTCTAGGCTGCCATGCAGAGGAACGAGCACGTGATTTACTCCAATATTCCGAAAGCAAGTTAAAAACCTTGTGTATTTATTCTTCTTACGCAGAAGTCTAAGGCTTCCACTCAACAACTTGGACACTGGATAACTATTATATATATATATATATATATATATATATATATATATATATATATATATACTATATATATATATATATAGATATATATATATATATATATATATATATATATATATATATATATTAACAATGGATCAAAAATATTAGGATACTATGAGTTATAACTTACATTCGAGGTTGCGTTCACCTGCTTTACATCACTATATACAAAGTCATTCGAATATCACGGTGAGTCGGCTAGCATACCAAATCCAGGGGTTATATTAACTGGTGTATGGTATATACACTATGTATTTCTGCTATTTACTTAGTTATTACGACCTAAATCGTGCCATACGATGTATACACGGAACATTTAAAAAAAAAATGTATCTCTATAATGACAAATTAATAACCCATTTGATTTACCGCCTCTTTAGAATGCCCAACCGCAAAAGGACGTTACATAAAATTTAAAATTTAAATTAAATGGGAAGGTTGTGACAGCTGCCTGGAGAGAGGGTAATAGGGGGAGGAGAGGTTGTCTATTCGTATCTATTTAGCGCCTATTTTAGTGCCTATATAAACTCGACGGAACTGTCCAGTATCACTCGTTGAAGCAAGTCTCCTATACCTTCAACAACTGACGATGAACCCAGCGAAAAGGCTGACAAGACCCAGCGGTTTTGGTAAGGCTAATCAAAGCAAGGGAATTTTACGTTTTTATGTTAAAGACGTTCGTAAGTATTTGATTAATTTATGATATATCCATGTATATACTGTGTGTGTGTGTGTGTGTGTGTGTGTGTGTGTGTGTGTGTGTGTGTGTGTGTGTGTGTTTTCCTGGTGACAAGATGAAAAAAAATTTCCATGCATAATCTCTGTACGTATTATTTTCTTGTTCTTTCAGGTGATCAATATCAACTACTACCAGAGTGATGTAGGCGAGACTGAGCTCAAGAGGAAAAAACAACCTGTCGTAACTGTCGATTCTGAAGATTCTGGGATCGATATGAATGGCGTCGCTCGTCGAATTCACTTTAACGATTCTGAGCTACTCCCCCCAGACACCTTACCTAAAAAGACAGATCATTTCCTCGATAGTACCATCGACATTGTCTCGCCAGACCTCCAGAAACCAACTTCATTCCCTCTGAAGGAAAAGACACCAACTTTGTCCCATCTGAAGGAAAAGACACCAACTTTGTCCCATCTGAAGGAAAAGACACCAACTTTGTCCCCTCTGAAGGAAAAGACACCAACTTCACTCCCTCGGAAGGAAAAAAACAGACCACGCTGTGACAACGTCGAAGGAGAAAGACCTCAAACCGGATGAAAAGACCTCGTCGCAGAAGGAAGGAAATGATGGGAAAGAAAATATGAAGAATGGACCAGACGTTATTGACGCGAAGACACCCAGCGATTCGGGATCTTCTACTCCGAAGAACGTAGCCCAACCGGGGATCCCAAAGAAAATAAAAATTTCTCGTATAGTGAAGAATGAACCAGTCATGAAGAATGGACCAGAAGTGAAGAATAAACCAGTAATGAAGAATAGACCAGTTATAGACAGTAATGAGGAGGATGACCCGAGGGTCTCCGAAAAGGTGCTCGCTCGGGTAATGAAGAATGTACCGTTGATCGATAGTGATAGGGATGATGACCTATTCTCGTTCGCCTCGCAAGCGTTTTGATAACCAATCATATGCACGCGATTGTCTGTATACATATACCTCTCGCAGTTTACTCAATAAATAAAATGATGAAATGAAACAGACTTTGATTTACAGATTGTGGGGTTGGAAGGGGTACGGATGGATGGGAGGAATGAGAGAAGGAAATGGGATGGAACTGCTGCGGAGGGAAGGGAGGGGGGGAACAGGTGTGTTTTATCTATTACATCCGATGGAGACAAGTGTGTCCAGCCTAACGACTTTTTGCTAACCGGGGAGGAAGGAGCAGGAAGAGAGGGGGTGGAGGGGCGGGAGCAAGTGTGTTATGCGTAATGACTTTTTTTCATCATTACCCCTTCCATAGTCCCCTTCCCACTCTGACATAGTGTGCACGTGATATCACAAAACAGGTAAGTCTCCCGTCATTCACATGTTGTTTTTCTTTTCCCTTTCTATTTCACTTTTTTTTCACCTTTTTTTTCATCTTCTTCATCTGTATCTTCTTCGTCTTCATTCTCTCTCTCTCTCTCTCTCTCTCTCTCTCTCTCTCTCTCTCTCTCTCTCTCTCTCTCTCTCTCTCTCTCTCTCTCTCTCTCTCTCTCTCTCTCTCTTTCTCGTTCTTTCTCTCCCTCCCCCCCCATCCACCTCCCACACCACACACATCCCTCTTTCTATCCAAAAAACATACACCCCCCAACACGTTGTCATCCCAGGGGCGGAACCCATACTGTCTTAAAATACTGAATTTTATCTGCTTAACCATTCAGACAGACAAATGCGGAATAAAGGCGTTCCTTAAGGATAGGGTGGCAAGTGTGCATCCCTAAGAGGCATCAATTGGCGATATATGGCCTTCTTGAACGACCCTCTATTCTTGAGACTTTTTTTCACCTCCCTCCCGTAATCCACCAGGGCGCTCTATATTGTTCTTATGAATGGATGAACCAACACTATTTCTCATTTTGTCACTCAAGGACAACGCGCGGTAATATACTCACAGTTACGGGATCTACAGTTCATTAGGAGTATTTCAGTAGCTACTTAGCGTCATTGCATGCGTTGGGGTTTCTTAAAACATCCTTTTTCTCTACAAAATATTGACAAATAACATCGTTTCATTTTCTTGTTTTCTAATGATGACGATGATGTTTTCATACCGGGAAGTTCTTACTTATCCTACAGAGATGCTTAAAAATGGTCTGTGGTGGACGAGTAACACAACAGTAACCACGCGAACTCTATATTCACCCCCACTTGGCAATGTTACCCATAGGAAGCTTAGGAAATGGTCATCGTCATAGGCCTATGGAGGTGCTGCCAGCAAGACAGTGGCCGTACCCAGCCCCGCCGTGGCTTGCGCAGGACCCCCGATTCCTGCCAAGAATTGGGGGGAATTATTTAAAATCTGACGCGCCAGAACAAGAAACGCAAGAATTTCGCAAGATTTGGGGTTAATTCTTGCACGGTCAAGGGTAATTCTTGACCGCCATATGACGGCTCTAGTCTCAGTCCGCGTTGTTAACTCGCAGAAAAAAATCCGTGCGCTCGTGTTATGTTTTCAACACAACAGTGTGGTTCCAGCACTACAGTGTGAGTTCTTTGTGCTTTAAGAATGTCCCCAAGAAAGATGGTTTAAAGGGATGGTGCTGCAAAGAAGAAAACAGGAACGGTGGATGATATGCTCGCAACAGGAAAGGGGAGCGATCAAGCCTCAGCAACTTGTATGCCCTCCTGTACGTGACTAATACCTGTTCACCCTCCATCTCGGACGATACGTTGGGTTAGCGTTACGTTGGTGGTCGAATGTAGTTCCTAGTCCAGGAGCATTAGCTCAAATATGGCTTCAACCCGGAACAAATTAGTAACAAGCTGGAATTTTCAGAAGGTGCTCAGGAGACCTTCCCTAATAACATACTAAAAGTCCCCAAGAATTCGCCGCGAGGGTTTTGAGAAATTCAAGATGGCGTCCAATGCATCATGTTTGACCAGCACATGCATACCACCACTACACAGGCAGCATTTCTGGCAAATAGCAACAACAAGAAGAGTCTCATAGACATGCTCTCTAGCATGATGACTCAGTCAGGCATAGCAGTGAAGCAGGCAAGTGCTGATGCAGATGCCCTGATTGTCTCTACAGCTCTATCCTTGGCAGAGTCTGGTGAACCAGTGGTTGTCGTTGCAACTGACACTGACTTGTTGGTGATGCTGGTGAACCAAGCAAGTTCAGACATGGATCTTTATATGCTATGCTGTATGAATCCCACCACATTGTACAAGGTTTGTGATATCCAGGAAAGCCTTGGTGAGACAAGTAAATATCTGATGGTGTTACACGCCATAACTGGATGTGACACAGTGTCTGCTGTGTATCGGCAAGGGAAGCGTAAGGCATTCAACCTGGTTCACAACAAGAAGGAGTATGATCAGCTCAAGACATTCTATAATGCTGGAAGCACTCACCAACAAGTGCAAGAAGCAGGTGAAGGCTTCCTCCTGAAGTTGTATGGTGCACCTCATGGTGTGTCACTGGATGAGTTCCGCTACACTGCATACAAACAGGCAATTAGCAGAGTATCTCTGTCCTCATCCTTTCAACTGGCAAGTTTGCCTCCGACAAGTGCTGCAGCCAAACAGCATTCCTTCAGAACTTATCATACTGTCCAAGAATGGATGGGCAGGCCCTTGCAGCCAACAGCCTGGGGATGGAAGCTGGAGGACATCCTAATTCAGTTGAAACTGACCCCCCCCATTGCCTGACTGTCTGCTCAACATGATCTCATGTGGCTGCAAAGCAG
>NC_066573.1:200000-222500 GCF_024679095.1 Eriocheir sinensis
TAACACAAAAGTTCGTGTGGCACGGCATCTCCCGCGACGCGGGGAACTGGGTTCAAGCCTGCTCTTCCTGCAGAAATCCAAAGTCCACCGACACACCGAGACAGGCCCCGGATCCTTTCACCAACCTCAGAGACGGTTCGCCCAAATCCACGTGGACGTAGTGGGTCCCCTTCCTCAGTCAGCAGGACACCGCTATCTTTTCACCATCGTGGTATGCTCTACCAGATGGCCTGACGCCGTCCCAATGCCCGACGACACTTCAGCCTCTTGCACCGCGGCCCTGCTCTCCAGATGGATCGCCAGATTCGGCATCCCAGAGCATATCACATCCGGCCGCGGCCCCGCCTTCACGTCGCAGTTATGGACGTCCTTGGGACAGCTGTTGGGTACAGCAGTCCACCACACTACAGCCTACAACCCTGAAGCTAACGGCATGGTGGAGCGATTTCACAGGACCCTGAAAGCGACCCTAATGTCACGATGCGACAGATCAACATGGTCCTCACAGCTTCCCTGGGTCCTCCTCGGCCTTCGGACTACCCCAAAGGAGGGCTTCGACGTCTCCCCGGCCGAGATGGTCTTCGGCGACCCGCGCGTTGTACCCGGCGAATTCTTCCCAGACGCTCCTACGAACAACGACATCAACCGCCCCAGGACCATCGTGGAGATATTCGCCCCATGCAAACAAACATACAAGACGCCAGATCACCGTTACGTCCCCCGAGATCTACATTCATCAAAGCATGTCTTTCTTCGCACCGACGCCCGCCCCCCACCCTCTCTACCCCCCCTTACTCTGGCCCCTACGAAGTCATCTAAAGAAAGAAGACAGCTTTCCTGCTTCGTATAAAGGGCAGCGACAACTGGATCTACATCGACCGACTCAAGCCAGCATACCTTCGGGACGACGACCCCCCTCCTGTACGACTCTCCAGGGCGGGCCGTCCCCTCTCACGTGCAACGGGAGGTTTTTCCTGAGGGGGGAGTATTGTAACGGGCTACGCTACAAACCCAATCACGACGCGAGGGGCGCGGAGTCTATGCGCTAGATCCATGCTGATCCACTATAGTAGGTTCACTTAAGCTAGATTCCTGGCGCCTAGGCAGGTTGGTAAGCTTGCAGCTGATTGGCAGCACCGCTCTCTCTCGCAGACACACATGTCGGACCACATCTTGCATGCTCGAGTGAGACATGTTACTTTATTATATGCCATAGCTCACCTCACATACGAGATAGCCAGTTTTGGTTGACACCATCAGACTCAGCAGTGACTGTAGAATCAAAATGTATTTTAAAAACTCGACAAAACAAATAAGAAAATGGTATTACGATGAGTTGAACAGAGAAGATGTTAAAAAAATGTTTATAACATGTTTTACTTATGCTCGCTGTTTTCAACAGTTGTTTATCGACTGCAGAAATATATTATTACATTACGTAGGAAAATCTCTCGTGAACACGATAGTGTGATCAGAATGCAGTTAAAGCTCCACGTATTGAAAACACATTTATAGCAACATGTCACACGCCGCAACCATCACGGCGCGCGCAACAGGATGCGTGATTGTTAAAAAAAAATGAGTGCCGCGCGCGCCGTGATGGTTGCGGCGAGTGACATGTTGCTATAAATAACCCTGTGTTTTCAATACGTGAAGCTTTAACTGCATTCTGATCACACTATCGTGTTCATGAAGCAGTCAATGAACAACTGTTGAAACAGCGAGCATAAGTAAAACATGTTATAAACATTTTTTTTTAATCTCTTCTTCAACTTCATCGTAATACCATTCTACAGTCACTGCTGAGTCTGAGTCAACCAAAACTGGCTATCTTGCATGTGAGGTGAGCTATGGCATATAATAGAGAAATATGTCTCACTCGAGCAATGAACAACTGTTGAAAATAGTGAGCACAATTAAAACACGTTATAAACCTTTTTTTTAACATCTTCACGGTTCAACAGGTGTGGGAGGGAGGGACGAACGAGGAGGCGGAGGACGAGGAGGAAACATGGAAACATGGACTAGCAGACAGCAGAAAGCCTGTTGGCTCATTACAAGGCTGCCTGCTTTCAGTGATTTAATCAATCCGTTTGCCATAGGAGTGGCTTGCAGGGAAGGATTAAAGCACTTGTGCACCTACTCTTGGGTACGTTCAGTTCACTCCCGATGCAGCAAAGTGGCGATCAATGCGTTTCTTGAAGGAGTTGATGCTCTCTGCGCTAACCACTTCTGCAGGGAGGCTGTTCCAGTGGCGAACCACTCTATTCGAGAAATAACTCCTGCCGATGTCAGTATTGCATCGCTTTGCTTGAATTGTTTTTCCGTTGGTTCTTGTTCTCATGTTAGTTTGCAGCGTGAAGAGCTTGGAGTGATCAACGTTGCTGAGCTTGTTCAGGTACTTAAAGACTTGTATCATGTCTCCCCGCAGTCGTCTCTTTTCCATCGTGAAGAGGTTGAGTCGCTCGAGTCGCTCTTCATAGGGTTTCGCCCTCAGTGATGGTATCATCTTCGTGGCGCGGCGCTGTACTCTCTCAAGTAATTCAATGTTTTTCCTGTAATTTGGAGACCAGAATTGCACGGCGTATTCCAGGTGGGGTCTTACCAGCGAATTATACAAGGATAATATAACTCTCGGCGTCTTGTATTCGAAGTTCCTCGATATGAACCCAAGCATTGTATTGGCTTTCTTACAGGTGGACTTGCAGTGTTTTGTTTGTTTCAAGTCACTGCTAATGGTGACCCCGAGGTCTCTTTTCTCTTGCACAACATGTAGTGGTTCGCCACCCTTGTGGCATGTGTGATTGCTGTTTCTGGATCCGATATGCATTACTTTACATTTGGTAGTGTTGAAGAACATCTGCCATTTTTCCGACCACCGAGTGATCAGGTCCAGGTCTCTCTGGATAATTTCGCAGTCTGCCGTCGTGAGGGCCTTCCCACCCACCTTTGTGTCGTCGGCAAATTTTGAAAGATTGCATTTTAATCCTTGTTCTAGGTCGTTGATATATACGATGAAGAGTATGGGTCCCAGCACTGACCCCTGTGGCACTCCACTTATAACCGGGAGCCACTCGGAGGCCTGTCCGTTGAGTACAACTCGTTGTTTTCTTCCAGTGAGCCAGTCTTTGATCCACGCTGTCAGATTGTCGCCTAGCCCCGCCGACTTGAGTTTCTTGAGGAGTCTTTCGTGTGGCACTTTGTCAAAGGTTTTTTGAAAGTCTAGATATATAACATCACTGGGGATATGATTATTCCAGTTTTCATAGATACCTTGGAAGAAGTCCAGTAAATTGGTTAAGCATGAGCCCTTATTCCTGAAACCGTGCTGAGCATCGGAAATGATGTTGTCTTCAAGGAACCTAACGAGTTTATCTCTGATGATCTTCTCGATTATTTTTCCCGCCACTGAGGTCAAGCTGATTGGTCTGTAGTTTAGGGCCACGCTTTTGTCTCCCTTTTTGTAGATCGGTGTTACGTTCGCTTGTTTCCAGTCTTTCGGGACTTTTGTTTTTTTGTTTTGTTTTAGGGACATATTGTAGATGGCGGTGAGTGGCTTGAGGATTTGCTGCTTGAGTTCCTTGAGCAGCCTGGGTGACAAGTCGTCGGGTCCGGCGGACTTGTTTGTCTCGAGTCTGTCTAGGTACTTTTTCACATCCCGTTCGTCGATTGTGCCAATTTCTAGGGGAGTAATTCCCATCGGTGGGGTAGGGCTCTCGGGTACGGACTGGGTGAAAGAGGGAGAGGAGGAGAAGGAGGAGGAGGAGGGGGGTGGGAAAAGGGGGGAGGGGGAACGGAAGAGGAGAGCGGGGAGGAGGAGGAGGAGGAGGAGGAGGAGGAGGAGGGGTGGGAAGAGGGGAGAGTGGAAACGGTCGAGGAGGAGGAGGAGGATGGGAGGGGCTGCTGTGTGGGAGAAGAGAATACCAAAGCCGGTGATGGAGGGGAGGAGGACGAGGAAGAAGAGGAAGAGGAAGGGGAAGAGGAGGAGGCGGGGCTTGTTGCTGCTGCACTAACTAATAAGTCTACCTGGGCGGCGAGAGTCGTAACCCTATTCTGTAACTCTATGATCCTCTGATCATCCTTCTGAGTCTTAACGCAGAACCTACAAACGTCCTTGGAAAGAAAGTACTGCTTGGCCATGCGAAGGCCACACCCGGAACAGCGCTTGAGGGACGGCATGGTGAAGATATGGGCGAGGCAAGACGAAAATAATTTGGCGCGTTAAGACAATAACAAAAGTCCGCAGCTGCGGTGAGGTCGTCAGGTCAAATCTCTGGGGAAAAACGTGTATCTAGGAAAAAGGGCGCGCTTTTTTCTACCTACTAAGACGAAACAAAACAATAACAAACCAGCAGCTGCTGTCAGGTCGCAGTCAGGTCAACTCCCTGGGGAAAAGGGTGTGTCTCGGAAAAAAGGCGCGGTTATTTCTACCTACCAAGACAAAACACGTGCCTATATTATTATACTGAGAAATCACTAACGTATATAAGATAATAACTGTGTTCACTAGGTTTGCGTGTAAAGGTGAATTATCTAGTGTTTTGTGTGGTTAACGTAGCTTGGCGCGCCTGATTCACGTGTTCCTATTATCACAAAACAGTAAAGTATCCTAAAGTAGGAGGAAAAAAAACACTACATCCTTGTGCAAATTAATTGAAACAGGCAATGAAAATATGTTTCCCAAGGATCTTTATTTTTCAAACAAACTAAAACATCTGATAAATGCAAATTAGTAACGGATATGGCCTCCTCTTTTTTTTTTTTTTTTGAACGCGGTTTGGCATAGAATCTACTAGATTTTTGAAAGTCATGATTGATTTTTGGTCCCCCTGTACCACCCTGAATCAGTGCCCTGAATGAGCATTTTTTAGTTGTGCAGTCCATTGTACGAAGCTAACTTTTGCTGCAAATGCTCAATTTTTTAATTGGCTTACTGGAGAGTTGCCCGTGGCCAATCAAGCACTTGTATATTCTTTCTCTTTACAAATTTTCACAATTTGATATGATGTGTGGCAGGGTCCTGGTTGAAAGATCCCAATCCATCTCAAAAGCTCTGGAACCCTTCTAGCTCTGAACAAGTCTTTTGAAGGTCATCAATGTATTGTCTTCAAATTGGATGAAGGTCAACTGTCTTCAATCCGAAACATCCTAAAAAAGCATCCCTAAGAACATCTTCTTAAGAGGTAGTGTAAGACACTGAATCTTGATCAGAATCCTGAATCTTCTCTCTGGCTTCTGATGACCATGCTGCTGGCTTCTCTGACCTCGTACAAAAAAAATGGCTCTCATCACTAAAATCTTTCTTTTCTCTTCTCCATTTTCTTTATACTTTTTTTCTTCACTTGCCTTTTTTTACTTTCTTTTTTTTTTTCAGGCTTTTCTTTTTCTTTTTTTTCTTGCGTTCTACTAACTGCGAGAGAGACCAATTAGGACTCTTTCTGTAGAGCTTTTTGCTTTCGATTTCTGTTTGTAATATGTCTTCATTCTTTCGCTCTTTTTTTTTGTTTTTTTTTTGTGTTTTCGAGATTAAGTACATCTTTTCTTTTAGTTTTCCTTACGGCCACATTTCCCCCACATTTTACGTTAATTCAGTAACTGATCAGTGCTCATGCTAATGTTGCAAGACTCACCTAACTTTAGCAAGACCCTACGATCTTAGTACTGGTAATATGTCGATATCGCATGTTGTACGTTTATGCAATTTCACAAGTCTTTCTGAAAGTCACGTCCATCATGGGCTGGAGACGTGTTTCATGATGAGTGGAGTGAGTGATTGCCATGAGCAGCAATAATTTATGTTTGATGCAATGATTATTGCATCAGCAAATGTCTCATGATTTCATGATGCAATATCATGATGATTACAATTGCAAAGATGTTCAATTATTGCATTATACACTTTTATTGCATTTAATAGCAAATAATTCACTATAGCAATATAAAACCGTGTAGCACTGGGTTCGCGTAAGAGTGTTGAAGTTAGTGTAGATGTGGGAAGCTTAATACACGTGGCCTAGAAGTAACTGTGGATCACTATCTAACTAGGTAAATACTAAATCAGAACACTTAGCGGTCTGTAGTATGCAGATAGTGGTAATCCTCCTGATTGTGTAGTCCTCCAGCACAGCAGCAAGCTCCCAGAAGCACAGAACGCCTCAAAGCACACCACAAAGGCAGAGGAAAAAGGCTAGCTGGCACCACACAGCAGCGGAGCAAAAAGTCAACGTCTTAACCTTAGAAAGGTCAGCGTGAGACTGAGGAAGGTATATATATATATATATATATATATATATATATATATATATATTTATATATATCTATATGAGGGATGCACCGGCACCAGTCTATCACGGTCCGGCCGCAACCGGAACTGGCCGGACCATTTTAAACGTTCCGGCCGGAATCGGAACTAGAAACCATATTCAGTACTAAATATATATAGATATATATATATATATATATATATATATATATATATAGATATATATATATAGAGAGAGAGAGAGAGAGAGAGAGAGAGAGAGAGAGAGAGAGAGAGAGAGAGAGAGAGAGAGAGAGAGAGAGAGAGAGAGAGAGAGAGAGAGAGAGAGAGAGAGAGAGAATTACATAGAATTACATAGATAACCAGACCACACAGGCCCTAAGGCCCAAACAAGGTGGTCTGTCCTAAACCTAAGTGACAGTTGTTATGCGGCCACCATGGCGTTGAAACTGATCTAGTGAACATTGAGATGAAGGAGATAGCGGTCAAGATTATTTTTAAACGATGCAATCGAGTTACACTGCACCACTGATGGTGGTAATCTGTTCCAATCTCGAACGACAGCATTAGTGAAGAGTTTTGTGCGATCTGAATGAACTTGTCTACATTTGAGTTTAGCGCCATTATTTCTCGTTCGCGTCGAATCATCTATCACAAACAGCTTGGTAAAACCGTTAAGTATTGTAAAGCACTCGATCAGTTTTCCTCTGAGGCGGCGTTTTTCAAGAGAAAACAGGTTTAGATGTGACAGTCTTTCTTCGCAGTGTTTGTTTCGTAATGAAGGAATCATCTTGGTTGCTCTACGCTGAACACCTTCTAATTTAGCAATGTCTTTCGCATGGTGGGGAAACCAAAACTGCACGGCATACTCCAAATGAGGTCTGACGAAACTATTACATAAAGGTGTATAACATCTTTATTCTTAAATTTAAAAAAATTCTTAATCAAACCCATTGCTTTTTTAACGGACTCGTTGCACTGCTGGGAAAACTTGAGGTTAAGCGCGACAGTGACACCAAGATCTTTGACCGCGTGAACGTCTTTAACTTTAACGCCACACATTTCATAGTCTTTCTTTATATTTCTAGATCCAACTTGCAGAATCTGGCACTTGTTTATATTAAAAGGCATTTCCCATTTTACTGACCAATCTGATATTTTACGCAAATCTTCTTGTAGGCTCCGCCTGTCACATTCCGTAAGTACCGCATTGCCGATTTTCGTGTCGTCCGCAAATTTACTAATGAAATTATTGAGACCAAGGTCAATGTCGTTGATGTAAATGACGAAGAGAACAGGTCCCAGGACAGAGCCTTGGGGGACACCACTAGTGACTGGCATCCACTCAGAGGTCACTTCATTTATTACAACTCTTTGCTTTCTATTGCTTAGCCAGTGCTTGATCCATTCGTGAAGCTTACCCCCGATACCTATTTCCTTGATTTTATGAAACAACTTGTGGTGTGGGACTTTATCAAACGCCTTCTGGAAGTCCAAATAAATAATATCAAGTGATTTAGAAACACCATAGACTACAAAAAGCTCGATATAGAACGTTAATAGATTCGACAAACAAGATCTGTTGATACGGAAACCATGTTGCGAGTCCAGGATTAGCGAATTACACTCTAGGTAGTTAACTACTTTATCTCGAATAATTGTCTCAAATAATTTACCAATAATTGAAGTTAAACTAATTGGCCTGAAATTATCCGGTAATTTTCGGTCGCCTTTTTTTTAAATGTGTGTTACATTAGGCATTTTCCAATCACTAGGAACAATACCATGGTGCAGAGAGAGAGAGAGAGAGAGAGAGAGAGAGATTTTGTTTATCAGTCAATTTTTGGTTGTTTTTGTTTTCAGTTTTCCAATAAAAGTGCTTGAAAGATAACTACAGTATATTACTAACAATTTCATATTTTTTTAATGAAATTATAAAATGAAAAGTTGAAAAATATCAAGATTAAAAATAAATGCAAATAGTTAGGAGTTGAAAAATGTAAGCCATATGATAACTGCTTAGATGCAAAATAAAAGTTCCGGTTCAGGCCGATTATTTCATGATAGTTCCGGCCGGAACCGGAACTTGCTAAGGTTTGAGGTTCCGGCCGGAAGTAACCGGCCGGAACCAAATTCCGGTGCACCTCTAATATATATATATATATATATATATATATATATATATATATATATATATATATATATATATATATATATATATATATATATACACACACACAC
Organism: Eriocheir sinensis; assembly: GCF_024679095.1. Classification (NCBI taxonomy): domain Eukaryota; kingdom Metazoa; phylum Arthropoda; class Malacostraca; order Decapoda; family Varunidae; genus Eriocheir; species Eriocheir sinensis. The sequence continues at coordinate 208,504 of NC_066573.1, forward strand.
ACACACAGAGAGAGAGAGAGAGAGAGAGAGAGAGAGAGAGAGAGAGAGAGAGAGAGAGAGAAAATCATAAAATACAGAAAATACACAACCTGCTTGGGCAGCAGAGGGGGCTGGCTACAAATGCATTGGCGAATGTAACCCCTTTTTGAGCCAGCAACTCCTTGGTGTGCCGCATATGCTGCATGCCTTCTAGCACTACATCCTGATCATCCGTCAGAATGATGACGAAGTTGGGCCGCTGGTCAGTCTGTTGGAAATCAAAATGTACATAAGCGACTGAAGCAAACTAAGACAATATGAACAGTTGAAGTAAGATGACATTGCATAACCGATATACACCTATCCCCCATATTCACTGGTTCAGTAAGCACGGAATTTCAGATTCGCAGATTTTCCTTTAATTGCACAAAGGCAGATGTAAGGCTGGATTCACACGAGCCACTTTTAAGTGGTCAGTGGCCGCCACAAAATAATGATCAAAATAGAACACACACATTTCTATGGCTACATGCACACGGGCCACTTTTTTTGTTGTCGCCACAAAAGTGACGAGTTGTGGCGGGCTAATACATTTTTTCCGACCACGCCACAGTGGCCAGCGATAGATACCGTTGTTTCAATTGGCAGCGTGCACACGAGACACTATCGGTTGCCACCACCCTGCCACCTGCTGCTTTCTCTGCGTCTTAACACTGACCTATATGAACTGTCATAATGATGTATAAGTATGCCCTTCACGCATAACAACTTGTGTTCAGGATATGATGGATAAGCTCTTAAATGCTTTCAAAATTAATGTTTTATTTCGTTTCACAGTTTTGCATATTAATTGAGTCTGGTGTGGATTAATTACTAAATGTGGTAGTTTAATTTATCAGGAAGTAAAAAGTGGAAATGTTATGTAACCGCACAGGCTGCAGAATTATGTCAATAAATTACATCTAATGTGACTTTATATTCTTTATGTTCATCCTTACATTAAAATTAACGCGTCTCTCTTCTACTGGCACACACCTCTTCATGTTGGTGTCCTGCCGTGTGATACGTGGAACAATTACTGTCATAAGATGATCAAAGCTATCCTGTGACTTCCTGAAGTAGTCAAAAACAAGTTTCAGGGTGCTCTTTTAGTTCTGTAAATAATGTGGGGAGTGATACATACTGTAAAAAAAAAATTAAGGTATAAAAGGGTATACAAAGGGTATTAAAGTTGCTAAAATAGTGTACCTTTTTGGGGTATAAAAACCTCTGATATACCTTTTACAGTATACCCTTGCCAAGGGTAGAACATGGTTCCTATACCTTTACTCAGGGGTATATTCAACGCAGAGAATACCCCGCGAAAGGCTATTCTAGAAAATTATATATCACCACCACCACCACCACCACGAGTGCCACCACCCCCACCATACTACCACCATCACCACCACCACTACCACTACCACCACCACCAGTACCACCACAGCCACCACCACCACAATCACCACCATATCATCACCACCACCACCACCACTATACCACAACCACCACTGTGGTAGCCCGGATACCCCTGGTAACCCAGCATATGGTAATCCTGGTAACCCACATGACGACGTACCTCGCGTCCCGCGACGCCAGCCTCCATTTATCACCAACATCAGTAGCCCACTCCCGCAGCGACTCGAGCGTTATCAGTTATCACCCAAGAGAAGACGTGAACATGGAAACACTATTGGACCATCACGACAGCCCCGTCCCTTCACGATAGAACATCATTAAGGTAATGCACCCTAGAAAAACAAGAGGAAAGTCATTAATCATAGTGACTATTAGTTCTACACCGAGTTAATGGTAAACAATCATTAGCGACACCCTACACCGAGGCGAGAGAATAAGGACGGCCAACGCCCACCTGACCTTTCCACCTACAGCGCCGGGCACAGCCTCCAGCCTCGCGGTAGAAGCCTGAGTGTGTCACAGCTACGTCACGCTATTGGAAGCCAGTCACAAGTCCCCGAAGAACCTACGAAAGCTGAGCGTACGTCACAACTACATCACGCCAGTAGCAGCAAATCACAAGGCCCCATGAGAATCTACTATAACAGCAGAGCCATCCACGAGACGTAAAGTTACCTTAGCTCCTCCTACGTCAGGACAAACGCCAGATCTAAAAGAAGCAGTTATCTAGGCCACACCTAATAGGTCCTGTGGACACCCTTTGGGCTCCTCCCCTCATCTTCCTCGAAGACTGCCCATAAAATAGGGACCTCCAGCAAGAAGAGTCAGAACACCAGAGAGCAGCTCCAGAACAAGAACAGAACAGATCCGGAGCAGATCAAGAACACTCACGACAAGCAGAAGCAGCAAGAGCAGCGGCAACAAGACACAAGAAGAAAGGAGTCAAGAAGACAAGAAAAAGTCAAGAAGACAAGAAACAAGAAATCAAGAAGAAGAAAAGAAGTAGAAGAAGTCAAGAAGACTAAGAAGAAACAAGAAGCTCAAGAAACCAAGAAACCAGAAAGAAGACGTGTCACGCTCAAGCCCTGCTCCTAGCTCAACACGCTGCTTCCTGTATTGTTCGTGAATAGAAGTGTGAGCTGTGTAGATTAAGATCCAGTGCGGCATAGATTAGGAACTTGTTAGGAATTTGTTTAGGAATTATTATTGTGTTATAATTGTGCATTTTATGTGTGTTGCAGGAGCAGTGATTACTGTTCCAATTTTTATATATTGTGTTACTGTGTTTTTGTGTTATGTTGTGTTTTTATGAGTCAGTACAGTGAATATACTCACACCGCTATACAAGGCAAAAGAAGCACCGTGCGTCTCTGAACGTATTAGTTTAATAAATAGATTACTGTATACATCTTTAAATGTCCCAGAACTCACGGGCTTCGGCACACGTTACCTTGTAACCACAAATAAACCCAAATAAGAAGGGTCAGGTTACAACACCACCACCACCACCAAAACCATCACCACCACCACCATACCACCACCACCACCACCACATCACTACAACCACCACCACAACCACCACCACCAACAACAACAACACACCACCACCACCACCAGCATCACCACCACCACCACCACTACCACACTAACACCCCAACACCACCACCATAACCACCACCACCACCACCATCATCACCATCTTCACCACAACCACCACCACAACCACCATCATCATCACCACATCCACCACCATCATCACCACATCACCATCATCACCACAACCACCACTACCTTCACCATCACCACATAACCACCACAATCACCACCACCACCACCACCACAATCATCACCACGACCACAACCACCATCACAACCACTACCTCCGCCACCACCATTATTATCATCAACACCACTACCACCACCACCACCATCATCACCACTACCACCACCACCACCACAAATATCAGAAGCATCATCAACACCATAAACACCATCATCACCACTATCACCACCACCTCTACCACCACCACCACCACCACCATCTCCATCACTACAATCATCACCATCTCAACACAATCACCACCACTGCCATCACCACAACCACCACCATCACCATCACCACCACCATCGCCACCATCACTACCATCATCAACACCACTACCACCATCATCACCACCACTGCCACCATCACCACCACCACCATCACCACCATCATTACCACCACCATCATCATCATCATCATCATCATCATCACCACCACCACCATCAGCATGTGGTGGTGGTGGTGTATGTGTTGCTAAGTCTAATGAAGGGTATATATTTGTACTTAAATACCTTGCCTCTTGACTGAAAAGGGTATTTGTGAGGTTAAGGGTATTTCAACTCAAAATTATACCGATTCAAAATTATATAGTTACCGAGGTATACCCTTTTTACACCCTTCAATTTTCACAGTATACTTTCTTCTGCGCTTTTTGCGCTTCATCTACACCAAGAGAGCACAGACAGCTACTACCTCTACGAGATTCATGACCCCATGTACTGACCTCATTAGTGGCCACTACCGAGTGGCTCGTGTGCAGGGTGCACCTACTCACCATTTTTCGTGGCGACCATTTTTTGTGGTGGCCAAATTTTGTGGCGGCCACTGACCACTAAAAAGTGTCTCGTGTGATCCAAGCCTAAAGGAATTTTCTCACCGCCACTCCAAACATTTACAGTCTGCCTGCAGAGTATTCTCCGTTCCTAAGGATAGGATGATGTATTCATGCACAGGGCAGAATGAAATATCATATATAGCATAATTCAGCAGCTCTTTCTACTATAAACTGTATTGTATTTAATGTAAACTTTTTACAAATAAGTTGGTATTAAAATCAAACTTAAATGTTAGGTACAGCTACCTCTTAATTCACACAAGTATTATGTTCCTGGTGAGTTCGTGTGATGTATATTTCACGTAATGTAAACATACTGTATATTCCGCCATATAAGACGCAACGGAGTAAAATATGCACCTATAATTTAGCAAGATATATTTATAATTTTTTTTTTAAATCCACATTTTCCCTGAACTTAATGTGTATGCAGTATGCATTTGGCCACCTTACTTACAATTATGACCATGATAACGTATGTGGCTTTGTGCCCTTCTTTGTGTTCAGTGTTCCACTGTTGGTTGAAAAACTACAGTGCTCTTACCCCGAGCAGCTGTGACTTTGATATTATTAGCAAAAGGGTTGGTTAGTAGATTCACTAAATGCGCAGTGTGCAGGCGGTAACATTCGCCGAGCTACTGAGGGAACTAATCACACGGGGATGCTACGTTCGATGGGGAATCTTGGTCTTGATCTTGACTTTCAGGGACCACATCCCTACGTTCAAGTAAAACTAGATGTTGGTTAATTTCTTTGAATCATATTATATTTTAATAGTTATTTTTACAATGAGAGACAAAAATGCGCTTACAATAAACACCAGTCATCAACGAATATCCGTTTTTTCAAACACGTATAACAGAAAACGACAGCTGACTGGGCCGCTGGACAGCAGAAATACCTCCATACTAATCCGCCCAAGTCCGCCCCACGGTCGCTGAGCAGAGTCATGTCAGGCAGCACCCTGCTCTACCGATTTTGTTCCCGTGTAATAACCGCTTTAACCATCACCGCCAAGGTACAGTCGTGGGACACAAGTGTTGACACAGTTTCCAAAATGTTTCGGACACCGCTAGCGAAAGACGGCAACTATCCAGCAGAGCTGCATTCGAGTTATATAAGACGTATGTGTGTCTGTGTGTGACAGTCCTCGGTAGTATAGTGGTGAGTATCCCCGCCTGTCACGCGGGAGACCGGGGTTCGATTTCCCGCCGGCGAGGACAACATTTTACGGGCCCATTCCCCCATTAGAGGGTAAATCTTTAATGAATGAATGTGTGTGAGTGTGTGCAAGGATCAAAGAGTGTGTGTGGGTGTGAGAGAGATATTATTTAAGGATTTTTCTTACGAAATTGTGAGCATCAACTGCACGACGATTATGTTTCTTTAAAAAAATCTGCTATGAATGCTCTTGTTTCCACTAGTGCACGATCTGTAATAAGATTTTCTGCATTCCATTAGCTAAATACTTGCTTGGCTTTGGTCGCCAGTGTGCATTCTGGAGAGAGAGAGAGAGAGAGAGAGAGAGAGAGAGAGAGAGAGAGAGAGAGAGAGAGAGAGAGAGAGAGAGAGAGAGAGAGAGATTAATTTCTCTTAAGAAAAAAGTCACTGCAAAATAATAGCCTAGTTTTCTTAAATGCATAATAATAATTTAGTATTCGTAAATGCAAAGTAATAGCCTAGTTTCATAAATGCAAACGAATCGCTTAGTATTCTCAACTGCAAAATAATAGCTTTGTAATTCATTTCAATTCATAATAGCCTACTATAGTCTGTTCACTTAAGCTAGATTCTTGGCGCCTAGGCAGGTTGGTAAGCTTGCAGCTGATTGGCTGCTCCGCTCTCCCGCTAACACTCATGTCGGACCACGTCTTGCATGCTCGAGTGAGACATGTTTCTTTATTATATGCCATAGCTCACCTCATATACGAGCTAGCCACTTTTGGTTGACACCATCAGACTCAGCAGCGACTGGAGAATCATGATGATGTTAAAAAAATGAGTGTCGCGCGCGTCATGATGGTTGCGGCCAGTGAAATGTTGCTATAAACAACCCAGTGTTTTCAATATGTGGAGCTTTATCTGCATTCTGATCACACTATCGTGCTCATGAGAGATTTTCCTATGTAACGCAATTATATATTTCTGCAGTCAATGAGCAACTGTTTAAAATAGTGAGCATAAGTAAAACATGTTATAAATTATTTTTAACATCTTCACGGTTCAACTCATCGTAATACCATTTTCTTTTTTGTTTTGTCGAGTTTTTACAATACATCTTGATTCTCCAGTCACTGCTGAGTCTGATGGTGTCAACTAAAATTGGCTAGCTCGTATATGAGGTGAGCTATGGCATATACTAAAGAAACATGTCTCACTCGAGCATGCAAGATGTGGTCCGACATGAGTGTTAGCGGGAGAGCGGAGCAGCCAATCAGCTGCAGGCTTACGAACCTGCCTAGGCGCCAAGAATCTAGCTAAAGTGAACAGACTATAGTTTCTTAGATGCGCCGGCTGGCATGGTCGATGACGTCATTGCATAACATTGTCAAGGGAGAGTTAAGCGGTGGTATTATTATATTTTTTTGAACCATATCAGAATTTTTGTGCACGTTATCAATGTTTTCTTCGTATTTTCTTAGCGAGAACGTTGCAGGAATGAATACAACATTTATTCAAATGCATAATAGCGTTGTAAACAACTTTAGCTGTCCCTGACTAAATTTGAACGAAATGTAAAGAGACGTTTTCGTCCGCGAATATAAAAAGTTGTTATCAGTGTGCACAACTGACAAATTCATATCTAATAAATTATGGAGAGTGTATATGAAGAGACATATCTGAACATTAGCCTCCTTCCGTGCGGTGTATATATTTTAAAGTCGGGGCCGGTGAACGAAACTCAGTGGACAGTGTGTCATCACTTGTGTCCCACGATTGTACCTCACACGCTAGCGCGCCGCGGCGGTGTTGTATGTTGTGTTTCGTGTTCACGCTATATATACGCCTCGGCTCCCACGTGTCTTCTTTTTGTGGCCTGTATGGTTTCATCGCTTCACATATCCTCCTCTCTTCTCTTTTTTTCACATTTTCCTTTTCTATTGCATCACATAATTCATTATCTAAATCAATAAAAAAAAATTACCTTCGGCGTATACCGCGTAGGGGTAACTATTTGGCATTTTCTGAGTGAAAAAAGTGCGCGTTACACGCCGCAAAATACAGTATATTTCATTCTGGTGACATCTTGGAGCTATTGTGTCACATAGAGGTATTTTGAGTGTTAGTTTCGTACCAGTAACAATAACTCCTAGGCTAATCAAAACTTAGCCATAGACGCCATGACAGACGCAGGGTGGTTTTTTTAATCTTTTTTTTTTAAGTGCGTCTTATATGGCGGGAAATACGATACCTTTCTAAAAGAGTGAGAAACCCACAGAGTTATATACCTAGAGCGCGCGAGCCAGACACTCGGGTGCGGCAACCGGAAGTACCTCGGCCGCCATCTTTTTTGGGAGCCCAGTCCAGCCAACTCTGTGCTTCAGCCGGCAATTTCAAAGTGGAGGTAAGTGGTAGGTGGTGGTGGTGGTGGTGGTGGTGGTGATGGTGGTGGTGGTGGTGGTGGTGGTGATGATGGTGGTGATGGTGGTGGTGGTGGTGGTGATGGTGGTGCTATAGTGGTGGTGGTAGTGCTATAGTGGTGGTGATGGTGGTGGGTGGAGGAGTTGGTTGAGAGAGAGAGAGAGAGAGAGACGGACTGACGTGACATGACATAACTCAGGTTTTATACTCTCTCTCTCTCTCTCTCTCTCTCTAGTAAATTCAGACTGCACCAAATTTTTCTTCACCAACGTTGTAGTGCGAGAATGGAATAAGCTCCCACCTTCAGTGGTCCAGTGTAACACGATTGACTCCTTTAAAAACAAGCTCGACCGACACTTCATTGAACTTAATATTAACTAGAGTAGAAATGCAACGTTTTGGAGCCATCTGATTAATGTAGAATCACTTAGGTTTAAGGACAGACCACCTAGTCTGGACCATGGGGTCTGTGTGATCTGATTTTCTTTGTAAATCTCTCTCTCTCTCTCTCTCTCTCTCTCTCCTGACCTCTCCTGAGAGACGGACGTGTCCTCCCCGCTGCACACCACAGCCTAGCTTACCCGCGCTGCACGCCTTGGCAACCCCGTGTTTTCGTTGTGCTATTTGGCTTTGCGTTAGCTTTCACGTGTATTTGTGTGTTCTCGCTTGTGGACTTTGTGTGTTGCCTGTGATTTCCCGACACGTGTTTAGCGTGTGTTCGTTTGTGGTTTCTGCGAGTGTGTCTGCCTGTGGTTGCCTCTGTGATTTGTGTTTCCGGTGTTTTTGCGTGTGATTTGGCTGCTTCCGAGTGTTCTGCGTGGGTTTCAGAGTGTTTCAAGTGTGTTGTGTTTCCGGTGTTTTTGCGTGTGATTTGGCTGTTTGCGAGTGTTCTGCGTGGGTTTCAGTGTGTTTCAAGTGTGTTGTGTTTCCGGTGTTTTTGCGTGTGATTTGGCTGTTTCTGAGTGTTCTGCGTGGGTTTCAGAGTGTTTCAAGTGAGTTGTGTTTCCAGTGCTTTTGCGTGTGATTTTGCTGTTTCTGAGTGTTCTACGTGGGTTTCAGAGTGTTTTGAGTGTGCTGTTGTGTTTCCGGTGTTTTTGCGAGTGACTTGAGGGTGCTTATGCTTGAGTTTCTGAATGTTTCGTGTGTTTCGAGTGTGTTGTTGTGTTCCCGAGTGTTTTCACGCGTGATTTGGGTGTGCCGACAACTCACCCTTTGAATTCCCTGGGGATTTAATCTGCTACTCCTCACTACACTCTCTTTCAATCCCCTAGAGGATTAACCCTTCCTACCCCCCTTTCCCTCACCTCACCTCAGCCCCCCCACCCTCACTCACCTCACCCCCCTTCTGCTCCTCCTCACTACAAATCCCCTAGAGCAGGGGTATTCAATTAAAAGTCACTGAGGTCCAGTTCTCTTAAAATCCAAAGTAAAAAGGAACGAACGTCCAGTGTGTCTTGTGTAGCGTTCCCTATGTCGACATTTTCATTATTCATTTTCATTTATTGTTATTTTTTTTTTTCATTTTTTTCTTGAAGATGTCCCCACCCACACATACACTGCCCGCGTGCTGTCGCCTGCTGCTGCCACCGTCACCACACTCGTCCACCATGGTGAAAGGTGCATGCCACCCAGATACCCCACCACGGTCACCTTGGTCTCTGCTGCCCTGCATATTAGCTTGACCTGACCTTGAGTAGGAGAGTTCACGCTTCCCCTTGTTGACACCCATGCTGTTGCTGCAGGCCCACGGCGCGCCACCCACCTGCCCCGCCACCTCCCTGCTGTCACCCGGGCACAGGGCTCACGTGTCCGCAGAACGGGATATCCGTCCGGATCCGTCACTGGGTGATGCCTGCCTGATTATCCCTTCCTACTCCTCCCTCACCTCCACATATTTCTAAGCCATCCCCCCCCCCTCACTCACCTTACCTCACAGCCTATTTACCCATCCCTTCACCCACCTCACCTCGCTTCTTTCCTAACCCTCCTTGATCTCACACAACTCACTCACCTCACATCCCTTCCTACTCCTCCTCTCTCCCACTTTACCTCCTTTCCCAAACCCCGTCTCACTCACCTCACCTATTTCCTAACCCTCCTTGATCTCACACACCTCACTCACCGCTTCTCTTTCCCCCTCTTTACTCACCTCACATCCCTTCCTACTCCTCCTCTCTCTCACTTTTCCTTCATTACTAAACTACATCTCACACACCTCACCCCCTTTCCTAATCCCCTTCACTCTGTGTTTTTATCTCTTTCATTTCAGCTAAGATGGCGCCTAAGAAGTGCAGTACTTGTAACGGTGGCTTCTCAGCTCACTTTTTTACAGAGCGTTCTGTTGTCTGTCGACTGTGTCTCTCCAGGCAGCATCTCGAGACAAGACTGCAGGAGCAAGAAGAGAAGCTGGAAGCAGGCCAGAATAAAATAATAGAGCTTTCTCTCACCAGGCAGCATCTCGAGACAAGACTGCAGGAGCAAGAAGAGAAGATGGAAGCAGGTCAGAATAAAATAATAGAGCTTTCTCGCACTGCTGCCTCCTTGCAGGAATTCATCCAGGCTAACGTTGCTGTGGTGCCAAACCCTTCTCCAACCGCCCCCTTGCCCTCAGCGGTACCGTCAACACCAGCGAACAACACCACGCAGCGGGAGGATGCTAGCGGCAACGCCCATGATGGCTTCACCGTCGTGAATGGAGGAGCCAAACCAGCCAGACAAGCGATTTATCCTGTTCATTGCTTCAACAGGTTTGCCATTCTGAAGGAGGAGGACGAGCAGGAGAGCACCTTCCTGGTGGGTGACTCCATGATTCGCCAGCAGGTCGTTGAGTTCTGCGGCAGAGTTCCTCGTCGAAGACGGAACTATTGCTATCCTGGTGCTGGGATCGACGATATAACTGCTGCTCTTAAAGAGATCTCCCTACAGGCTACTAATGATTTACTGTTTGTTATTGACACAGGTACGAACGACGTTACCACGACCCGGTCTGAGGAACTCCTGGACAAGTACAGTAGGCTCATCCAACAGTATAAGTCTAAATCCCCTAACATTTTTATTTCAGGAGTCCTACCACGGACTTGGGCGGAGAGCGACTTTTTCAGTAAGGCCTTCAGCCTAAACAACCGCTTACAGACTCTTTGTAGGGAGCTTGACGTGGAGTTCTTCAACACCTGGGACAATTTCTATGGACAAAGTGAGCTCTTCCACAGAGAGGGATTGCACCTGTCTCCCATCGGGGCAGCCAGATTCGGAAGGCTCCTCAACGACACAGTACGTGACATCCGATCAAAAAACGAGTCTCAGCCACGTCCCTCCACCCCGCCCGTGTAAATAGACGCCGTGCATCGCAACAAACCGGTAACCGTGATCCCGCAGGTACCACCACCTCTATTACCAAGCCTATAGATAACTTAAAAATCCTTAGTTTCAATGCGCGTAGCTAAAGAAACAAATTTGATGAACTGAGATGTCTTGCTCTAACAGAAAATTTTGACATAATTGCTATAACCGAAACATTTATCGACACCACAAATATTGATTTAAGTTCCGAATACAACATAGATGGCTACAGACTCTTCAACAAAGATCGTGTAAACCGTAGAGGCGGTGGCGTCGCCCTTTTTGTCAAAAGCTATTTACAACCCACTGACAAAACACCAAGAAACAGTAACGTTGAACATTTGTGCGTGCGAGTAAACATTGCAAAAGTCAATTTAAATATATCTGTCACCTACAGACCTCCCGGGCAATCACTCGATGACGACCTTGAAATGTACAGCGTCTTAAGGGAGTCACTTAATAACGACTCACTGATATTAGGAGACTTTAACCTCCCCCATATCGACTGGGCGACACCGTCAGGTACAGAAGGCGAGTCACACAGAATGATCGAATTTCTAGAAGAAAATTATCTAAGCCAAATGGTTTCTGAGCCAACTCGACAAAATAATATACTCGACCTTGTTATAACGACCCAAGATAACCTAGTCAGTAATGTCACGGTAGGAGAACACCTCGGTTCTTGCGATCATAAATTAGTGCGCGTCGACATTAAAGCTTAATCATCAGTTACTGAAAATAAAGTAAAGGTGCCCAATTTCAAAAGAGCTAACTTCGTAGAAATCCAACAAAAACTAACAGAAATACAACTATCGGATGACGGCAATGTAGAGGAAGCCTGGCTAAGCTTAAAAAATCACTTACTCACTCAGCAGAACACATTCGTCCCCTTGTGCGAGAAGCGAATTAACACTAATAAAAGCCCACTGTGGTTTAATAGCGAAATTAAACAATCAGTCAATGAGAGATAATTGTTTTACAGGTTAAAGAAAGAACAAAGCACGCCCGAAAATATTAGACTTTATAATGATGCCAGGCGACGAGTAAAAAGACTAGTATGTCAGGCAAAGCGTAGATATGAAGAAAATATTGCAGCCAACCGTAAAAATAATCCGAAATCTTTCTTCAGTTACATAAACAACAGAAAGGCGATCAAAAGTGGTATTGGACCTTTAACTAACAGCGACGGTGCACTGGCGACTGACAGCCAACACATTGCAAACCTCTTAAACAATTACTTTTCCTCGGTGTTTAATACTAAGTCTTCCTCCCACTACCACCAACACCAGTACTATTGTAAATATCGAGCATGCATTGCCTAATTTTGAAATAACAACCGATGAAGTCCTTAAAGCTCTCCATTCACTTAAAACAAATAAAAGTCCCGGACCCGACAAAGTATATCCTATACTGCTTAAAGAAACAAAGAGCGAAATACTCTCCTCCCTCACTACCGTATTCAATATGTCCTTGCGACAAGGCATCGTCCCTTCGGATTGGAAAAAGGCTAACGTGACACCGATTTTTAAGAAAGGAGACAAAAAATACCAGGTAACTACAGACCCAGTAGTCTAACTTCAATTGTAGGTAAGCTACTCGAGAGCATAATTAGAGACAAAATTGTGAGTTACCTCGAAAGCCACTCATTAATTGGGGATTCACAACATGGCTTCCGTAACAATAGATCCTGCCTGTCAACCCTACTAACCTTTTATAACGATCTCTTCTTAGTTTATGACGTAACCAAATCATTGGACGTAGTCTATCTTGATTTCCAGAGCGCGTTTGATAAAGTACCACATCATAAATTACTTTACAAATTAAAGCAAATAGGCATTGACGGTCAAGTAAACCAATGGATCGCGAATTGGTTGAGCAACAGACAACAAAAGAGTTGTGATTGACGGATTTAACTCAGAGTGGGCGCCGGTCACTAGTGGCGTCCCTCAGGGCTCGGTTCTTGGCCCAGTGCTCTTCATTATTTACATCAACGATGTGGATGTTGGACTCATTAATCGCATTAGTAAATTTGCAGACGACACTAAGGCTGCGTTTACACCAAGCACGTCGCGTCCCGTCACGTCACGTCAGGTGAAAATAAAACCAGCTCTAGCTATATATTGACTTGACGCGACGCGACGCGGCGTGACGTGACGTGACTGGACGGAACCGGTGTAAACGCATTTTTCAAATATCCATACAAATCAGTGTTAAACTGGGGTGGCGATTCATGACTTGACGTGACGTGACGTGACGTGACGGGACGCGACGTGCTTGGTGTAAACGCAGCCTTAGATTGGTAACTCGGTTCTCACTGGCGAAGACAGGCAAAGCCTCCAAGAGGATTTGCACAAAATTTCAGCTTGGTCGGATAAATGGGAGATGCCCTTTAACGTAGACAAGTGCCAGGTCCTTCAAGTTGGAACAAAAAATAAGAAGTTCGATTACGAAATACGCGGCGTTAAACTCACAAGCGTTCAATGCGTTAAGGACCTGGGGATTAAAATCGCGTCAAACCTCAAATTCTCACATCAATGCATCGATGCAGCAAATAAAGCGAACAGAATGTTGGGCTACATTAAAAGAAACTTTTTATTCAAGAATAAAGATGTAATACTTCCGCTCTACAATAGTTTAGTCAGACCCCATTTAGAATATGCGGTACAGTTTTGGTCTCCCCACCATGCAAAGGACATTGTTAAACTAGGTGTTCAGCGTCGAGCAACAAAAATGATCCCTTTCTTGCGCAACAAATCCTACGAAGAAAGGCTTTCCACCCTTAACATGTTCTCTCTTGAGAAACGTCGCCTCCGAGGAAAACTGATCGAATGTTTAAAAATACTTAATGGTTTCACGAATGTAGACAGAACAAAATTGTTTATGATCGATGACACTTTGCGAACGAAGAACAATGGCATAAAACTCAAATGTACACAAGTAAATTCAGACTGCACCAAATTTTTCTTCACCAACGTTGTAGTG
>NC_066573.1:230000-245000 GCF_024679095.1 Eriocheir sinensis
ATTGCCTATAAGGGGTACTGAAGGAAGTGTGTGCTTGTGTGTGGGACGCCATATTTGTTGGCCTCGGCTGAACAACTGTTCCGTTTCCTTTACCAACGGACCAACTGAAAGCAGATGTGTGACGTTATCCCTTTTGCCCTGCTCAGGCCTGTTAGCATCGATGACTACTGGGTTTAATGATAGGATTCTGAGCATCTGGCTGTGTAGGAGGGCAGCGATGGTGCCCATCTCCTAACTTCTTTATTCAATAGAGAGCCCATTCAAAGCATTTAATGGCGAGTTTTTTGTTGCCTTTACCTATCAGTAGATATGTTTATATAGTAAATGTAAGTTTAGTTGTTAAAACAGGTGAAATAGGGCAAAAATTCCGCAAGGGGCGTTCTACTGGCGATCTTCTTGCTCTCGTGGTCATCCTCTCTTAGCAGTTTCGGTGAAACTTTCTCTGTTGCGCTAGACATATCGAAAGCCTCCGATAGAGTCTGGCAGAAGGCTTTAATTTCTAAACTGCCCTCTTTCGGATTCTATCCCTCTCTCTGTTCCTTTATCTCCAGTTTCCTTTCCGGCCGTTCTATCTCTGCGGTGGTAGACGGTCACTGTTCTTCCCCTAAACCTATCAACAGTGGCGTTCCACAGGGCTCTGTCCTATCACCCACTCTCTTCCTGTTATTTATCAGTGATCTTCTTTCCATAACAAACTGTCCTGTCCACTCATACGCCGACTCCACTCTGCATTATTCAACTTCTTTCAATAGAAGACCATCACAACAGGAAGTACACGACTCCAGACTGGAAGCTGCAGAACGCTTAACCTCAGACCTTGCTATCATTTCCGATTGGGGCAGAAGGAACCTTGTGTCCTTCAGTGCCTCAAAAACTCAGTTTTTCCACCTATCAACTCGACACAAGCTTCCAAACACCTATCCCCTATTCTTCGACAACACTCAGCTGTCACCGTCTTCAACACTAAACATCCTCGGTCTATCCTTAACTCAAAATCTCAACTGGAAACTTCATATCTCCTCTCTCGCTAAATCAGCTTCCTCGAGGTTGGGCGTTCTGTATCGTTTCCGCCAGTTCTTCTCCCCCGTGCAGTTGCTATCCATATACAGGGACCTTGTCCGCCCTCGTATGGAGTATTCATCTCACGTGTGGGGGGGCTCCACTCACACAGCTCTTCTGGACAAAGTGGAGTCTAAGGCTCTTCGTCTCATCAGCTCTCCTCCTCCTACTGACAGTCTTCTACCTCCGCCGCGATGTTGCCTCTCTTTCTATCTTCTATCGATATTTCCAAGCTGACTGCTCTTCTGAACTTGCTAACTGCATGCCTCCCCCCCTCCCGCGCCCCCGCTGCACACGACTTTCTACTCATGCTCATCCCTATACTGTCCAAACCCCTTATGCAAGAGTTAACCAGCATCTTTACTCTTTCATCCCTCACGCTGGTAAACTCTGGAACAATCTTCCTTCATCTGTATTTCCTCCTGCCTACGACTTGAACTCTTTCAAAAGGAGGGTATCAGGACACCTCTCCTCCCGAAATTGACCTTTCTTTCGGCCACCTCTTTTGATTCTTTTTTGGGAGCAGCGAGTAGCGGGCTTTTTTATTATTGTTTTCTTTTTTGTGTGCCCTTGAGCTGTCTCCTTTGTTGTAAAAAAAAAAAAATGTCAACCTTTGAGAAACCAGTCTATTTTTATATTTTACTTTTTAAAGTTTTCTCCCAAACTTGTGGTTTCAGAACTAGCGACGTTTTTTTTTTTATGTCTTATCTTTAGATGTTGCCTATGGCGCCGGTAGGTTTTCTTGAGGGATCTCTTGAACGACCCCGACCCGTTAGAGGCGCAGGCGAATTTTATTTATAGTGATTGCCGTAATATATGACTCTTGTTTGGCCCAAGCTGCCTCCACCCGGTGCACCTCTTGAACGAAGTCGCTGAAGCTCGGGTTGAACAAATATTTGGGCCAAGGTCCAGAGAAAGATAGGGTCTGATACGGGCCCACCAAAATTCAAACGGACTGCACATGCCGTGATGTCACAGTGCGTGCAGCGAGGGTCCAAGGTGTGTTCAGTGTGTTGCCCGGCCACTCTGTGACTGTGTTTAGCCGTGGCAGGGTGACTACCAACACAGGGTCAGCTGCCGGTTCAGGCCGCCGCCACCAGTATTTTGTTATATTTGTAACCCCTTGTCCCCTACCATTTTATTTAATTTCCTTTGTGTAGTGAGAATACCAATTGACAGAATATTTTCATGGTATATACTGCATAGTAAAGAAAGAAATGTAATAGGTGATTATATAATGGACTTTGTATGTTTTTATATCATTATTTATTTCACTTTATCTCTTATGCGCAATATGTAAGCCTCAAAGTCGTCAGTAAGAATTGGAACACTTGCATTATTAGTGTGGTAATATGCTGCAGGAGAGAGAGAGAGAGAGAGAGAGAGAGAGAGAGAGAGAGAGAGAGAGAGAGAGAGAGAGAGAGAGAGAGAGAGAGAGAGAGAGAGAGAGAGAGAGAGAGAGAGAGAGAGAGAGAGAGAGAGAGAGAGAGAGAGAGAGAGAGTTTGATCGAGGGGTAAGGGGGTAGGGGGAGAGCCACCCGCACTGTGTGACGTCACACCCACAGCCGTGCTTTGCTCCGCCCTCATCGGCTACAGCTGCGCGTGATCAGACCCTATCTTTCTTTGGACCCTGATTTGGGCATCATTTGGGTAATCATCTGCCATTCAGCGATGGTTGAGAATTGTCACCGTGCATCGGTGGGACTTGCAACTAGGTCCCCAGGTTAACAATGCACGCCCGGGCGTTATCTACTCGGCCACCGCCTCATTAGGCCCCACTGAATAATATTTGTTCCTTAGGAAATTAGTAAAATCGTGATAAAATGCCAAAATTATTATAAAAGTTAAAAAAGTAAAATATTTTGCTATTATGTGAAATACTTGATCCACTCTATTGTTTAGGGGCTTAGACTTAAATAGGCATTTAGAGGAATCTTAATACAATGTATTGACACATTACTCAGTGTAAAAAAAAAAAATGTTACCGTAAAAAAGGTATCTACTATTTTAGTTAAAATTTGTCTACTGGGGAAATTGAAAATCTAACCAATATCAACAATATAACATTTAATATATATAAAAAAAATACTGAAATTGTACCTTAATAAAAATCGAGACCACCACAAAAAATGTTGAAC
This sequence comes from Eriocheir sinensis, assembly GCF_024679095.1. Lineage (NCBI taxonomy): Eukaryota > Metazoa > Arthropoda > Malacostraca > Decapoda > Varunidae > Eriocheir > Eriocheir sinensis. The sequence continues at coordinate 233,198 of NC_066573.1, forward strand.
CAATTTATCAATTATAAAAATATAAAAATTAAATATTTCTCGGCATACGCTTCAAAATACATTTTTTTTACCCCCTCTCTAAACTCTAAACTTTCCATGGTAATTTGAAAATAAAAGTGTAACACTAGTAAATGCAAATAAGAGTACATTGCATCATCATAAAGAAGACAACATTTATCAGACTAGCATAGCTTAGGTTATGTAATATGAGAGAGAGAGAGAGAGAGAGAGAGAGAGAGAGAGAGAGAGAGAGAGAGAGAGAGAGAGAGAGAGAGAGAGAGAGAGAGAGAGAGAGAGAGAGAGAGAGAGAGAAATTGTACTTAGAATCTACGTGTGTTTTCGATAAAATGGCCCTTCAATCGCAGATACATGCAAAGTTAAAAGGCCTGGGAGCCTTATTCAAGGTCACACCATTATATCTTAAGCTGGGTCCACACATAGTCCCGTTCGGCCTCGTTCCGTTCCGACCAGTGAAGACGGGACAAAACGTGTGGCATCGTGACCATGGTCAGCAATAAACGTGGGTGGGCGCAAGGGGTCGCAACCGAACGGCGAGAAGCAGGCAACGGGCCGATTTTTTTAGCATGTTAAAAAATTCAGGGCTGGTCAGGACTGGACGGTGCTGTTGGAAGAAATCGGCATAGGAAGGGACAACAACGCCATCAGGCAGAGACAGACGCTGCCAGGTTTGATCACATGCCGCCAGGCAGGGATGAGCCTCCGATCGGTGGCGTCTAGCGGCATCAGACGGTATGGGAACTGCAAAGTTGCATAACACGTGGCAAAGCAACCAAGCAGCGTCGTGCCGATGTGGTGTCATCTGGCATCCATGTATCCTAAGACATCCCGTCCGATCTGCGCATGTGCGGGCTTTGTTTACAAACAGAAGGTGGATGAATTGCGACACGGTACCGTGTCTTGTGTCGACTGCCTATCGTGATACGTCCCACCTAAGTTTTTTTTTTTTTTTCTTTCTTTTTAAAAGTAAATGATGACGTATGTTTTTAATGTAAAAATTGCTTGAAATATGAAAGTTTCTTCCTGCACCCTTTGTATGTCAGTGAATGTGATAAATGAGATACCTGCACCCCTTGTATGTCGGTAAATGTGATAGATGATATAACCTACACCCCTTGTATGTCGGTAAATGTGATAAGCAAATAACCTACACCCCTTGTATGTCAGTAAAAGTAGTAAATGAGATAACCTACACCCCTTGTATGTCAGTAAAAGTAATAAATGAAATAACCTGCACCTCTTGTATGTCAGTAAAAGTAATAGATGAAATAACCTACACCCCTTGTATGTCAGTAAAAGTAATAAATGAAATAACCTGCACCCCTTGTATGTCAGTAAAAGTAATAAATGAGATAACCTGCACCCCTTGTATGTCGATAAATGAGATAAATGAGATAACCTGCACCCCTTGTATGTCGGTAAATGTGATAAATGAGATAACCTGCACCCCTTGTATGTCGATAAATGAGATAAATGTGATAACCTACACCCCTCGTATGTCGGTAAATGTGATAAATGAGATAACTTACACCCCTTGTATGTCGGTATATGTAATACATGAGATAACCTGCACGCCTTGTATGTCAGTAAATGTGATAAATGAGATAACCTACACCCCTTGTATGTCGATAAATGAGATAAATGTGATAACCTACACCCCTTGTATGTCGGTAAATGTGATAAATGAGATAACCTACACCCCTTGTATGTCCGTAAATGTGATAAATGAGATAACCTGAACCACTTGTATGTCGGTAAATGTGATAAGAGATAACCTGCACCCCTTGTATTTTTTTTTACAACAAAGGAGACAGCTCAAGGGCACAAAAAAAAGGAAACAATAATAATAAAAAAAAACGCTACTCGCTGCTCCTATAAAAAGAATAAAAAAAGGTGGCCGAAAGAGAGGTCAATTTCGGGAGGAGAGGTGTCCTGATACCCTCCTCTTGAAAGAGTTCAAGTCGTAGGCAGGAGGAAATACAGATGAGGGAAGATTGTTCCAGAGTTTACCAGCGTGAGGGATGAAAGAGTGAAGATGCAGGTTAACTCTTGCATTAGGTGTTTGGACAGTATAGGGAAGACAATGAGTAGAAAGTCGTGTGCAGCGGGGCCGCGGGAGGGGGGGGAGGCATGCAGTTAGCAAGTTCAGAAGAGCAGTCAGCGTGAAAATAGCGATAGAAGATAGAAAGAGAGGCAACATTGCGACAGAATTTTAGAGGTAGAAGACTATCATTAGGAGGAGGTGAGCTGATGAGACGAACAGCCTTAGATTCCACTCTGTCCAGAAGAGCTGTGTGAGTGGAGCCCCCCACACGTGAGATGCATACTCCATACGAGGGCGGTCAAGGCCCCTGTATATGGATAGCAACTGTGCGGGGGAGAAGAACTGGTGACGATACAGAATGCCCAACCTCTCGTTTAGCGAGAGAGGAGATATGAAGTTTCCAGTTGAGATTATGAGTTAAGGATAGACCGATGATATTTAGTGTTGAAGAAGGTGACAGCTGAGTGTTGTCGAAGAATAGGGGATAGGTGTTTGGAAGATTGTGTCGAGTTGATAGGTGGAAAAATTGAGTTTTTGAGGCATTGAAGGACACAAGGTTCCTTCTGCCCCAATCGAAAATGATAGCAAGGTCTGAGGTTAAGCTTTCTGCAGCTTCCAGCCTGGAGTCGTGTGCTTCCTGTTGGGATGGCCTTCTTTTGAGAGAAGTTGAATAATGCAGAGTGGAGTCGTCGGCGTATGAGTGGACAGGACAGTTTGTTATGGAAAGAAGATCATTGATGAATAGCAGGAAGAGAGTGGCTGATAGGACAGAGCCTTGTGGAACACTACTCTTGATAGGTTTAGGAGAAGAACAGTGACCGTCTTCCACCGCAGAGATAGAACGGCCGGAAAGGAAACTGGAGATAAAGGAACAGAGAGAGGGATAGAATCCGAAAGAGAGCAGTTTAGAAAACAAAGACTTGTGCCAGACTCTATCGAAGGCTTTAAATATGGCTAGCGCAACTGAGAAAGTTTCACCGAAACGACTAAGAGAGGATGACCAAGAGTCAGTTAAGAGAGCAAGAAGATCGCCAGTAGAACGCCCCTTGCGGAACCCATACTGGCGATCAGATAGAAGGTTAGAAGTGGAAAGGTGCTTTTGAATCTTCCTGTTAAGGATTGATTCAAAAGCTTTAGATAGACAGGAAAGTAAAGCTATAGGGCGGTAGTTTGAGGGATTGGAACGGTCACCCTTCTTAGGCACAGGCTGTACAAAGGCATACTTCCAGCAGGAAGGAAAGGTAGATGTTGATAGGCAGAGACGAAAGAGTTTGACCAGGCAGGGTGTCAGCACGGAAGCACAGTTTTTAAGGACAATAGGAGGCACTCCATCAGGTCCATAAGCCTTCTGAGAGTTGAGGCCAGAGAGGGCATAGAAGACATCATTCTTAAGAATCTTAATAACAGGCATGAAAGAGTCAGAGGGGGGATGAGTAGGAGGAATATGCCCAGAATCGTCCAGGGTGGAGTTCTTACAGAAAGTTTGAGCGAAGAGTTCAGTCTTAGAGATAGATGAGACGGCAGTACTCCCGTCAGGGTTAAGGAGAGGAGGGAAAGAGGAAGAAGTGAAATTGGTGGAGATATTTTTGGCTAGGTGCCAGAAGTCACGGGAAGAATTAGAAGAAGCAAGGTGTTGACATTTTCTATTGATGAAAGAGGTTTTGGTAAGTCGGAGAATAGATTTGGCACGATTCCGGGCTGAAATGTAAAGTTCATGGTTAGAAGGAGTGCGAAGGCTCTGGAACCTTTTGTGAGCTGCCTCTCTATCTTTAATAGCCCGAGAACAAGCATGATTAAATCAAGGCTTTTTAGCATGAGTAGTAGAGAAAGAACGTGGAATGTATGCCTCCATTCCAGAGACAATCACCTCTGTGATGCGCTAGGCACACACAGAGTGGTATCTCTCCTGGAAGCAGTAATCATTCTACGGGAAATCGGAAAAGTACATCCTCAGGTCGTCCCACCGAGCTGAGGCAAAATGCCAGAAGCATCGCCTCTTCGGTGGGTCCAGAGGATGAACAGGAGCGATAGGACAGGATACAGAAATAAGGTTGTGATCGGAGGAGCCCAACGGAGAGAACAGTTTGACAGAGTAAGCAGAAGGATTAGAGGTAAGGAAGAGGTCTAGAACGTTGGGCCTGTCTCCAAGACGGTCGGGAATACGAGTAGGGTGCTGAACCAACTGCTCTAGATCGTTGAGGAGAGCAAAGTTGTAGGCTTGTTCACCAGGCTGGTCAGTGAAAGAGGATGAAAGCCAAAGCTGGTGGTGAACATTGAAATCTCCCAAGATGGAGATTTCAGCGAAGGGAGAGTGAGTCAAGATGTGCTCCTCTTTAGAGTTCAAATAGTCAAAGAATTTTACATAGTTAGTAGAGTTAGGTGAGATGTATTTAGTAATAGAATGTCAATGAAGTCTTAGCCAGATGGTGGAAAATTCAGAAGAGTCAAGGTCGTGGGCACGAGAGCAAGTGATGTCGTTGCGTACGTAGACGCAACATCCAGCTTTGGACTGAAATTTAGGATAGAGATAGTAGGAGGGAAGAGAGTAGAGATTGCTGTCAGTAGCCTCAGAAACTTGTGTTTCGGTGAGGAAGAGAAGGTGAGGTTTAGAGGAGGAGAGATGGTGTTCCACAGAATGGAAATTAGAACTAAGACCGCGAATGTTGCAGAAATTGATAAGGAGGAGGTTCGAGGAGTTATCAGGACTCCTCTCAAGTCGGCAGCCAGAAGTGGAGTCCTCCCTGGGGGAATTTATGGTCCCCCCACCCCCCAAGGCGGGGACTCCGAGGCAGTGTTATTATGCGCCATTTTGAATTTTGAATTTTGGGAAAAGGCGTGTATGTTATTTGAATGCAGTGTGGTGTAGAAAGAGAGAGGATCTGTCTTTAGAGAGCATGCTGAACTATTCTCTGGTGTTGATGAGACAAAAGGGAAACGGTTAGTGTAGTGAGAACATGGGAAGGGTCTTAGAAGGGCTTCAGCACCCTCCTCGCTTCCCATATATCCTCACCGGGAGTAGCTCACGCCCGTTCGGTAGGTGATAAAAGAAATAACCTGCACCCTTTGTATGTCGGTAAATGTGATAAAAAAGATTACCTGCACCACCTGTATGTCAGTAAATGTGATAAAAGAAATAACCTACACCCTTTGTATGTCTTGCCGCCATCTTGCCTGGACAAACTGGACAAACATCGGGTTCCGCGCATGCGCAGATCAGGATGGGATGTCTTAGGATACGTGGATGGCAGACGACATCACACCAGTGCCCGGCCAACTAGCCGACGCGCAGCCATCGTCAATCGCCTACAGGAGCATCATGCCTCACGAAAAGAAACGGCCCATCATGTCTGGCTGCCCAACAACTGCCAGCACCCAGGACAATGTGCAGAAGACGCCAAGTGCCTCAAGCGGCCCTCCACCTTCTGCAGGAGAAAACAATGAGGTGGTGAGACGGGACCTCAATCACATATTGTTGTCATCGTGGGGTGGCGGTGGTCTTTCCCCTTCCATGATACGCTTGACGGGGTTCCGCCTGGGTCCTGCCGCCGCTTGGCCACGTTAAGCGGGACTATTCGTGCAACATAGGCGGCGGCGGACCGCCGCCTGACGTCGGCAGACCCCGTCTAACCCCGTCTGACCCCGACTTCAGTCGAGGTGAGTCGGGAGTCCGGCGCCGTGGGGACACGTTCAGGCCAAAGACGGAATGAGACGGGGTGTTGTTGGCCACAATATTATTGGTCCCGTCTTCAAAATTTTCTGGGTCGGGACGGAACAGGACCGATCAGGACACCTAAGTCGACTATATGTGAACCCAGTCTTAGTTTTCTTCTTCTTATATTTTACATTCTTATATTATTGTATGAAGCAGGGCATTGCAATCAGAGATTATCTCTGACGCAATTGTAATGAAATTGTAAAAAAAGAATGTCATAACATCCATTGGTGAAAATCAGCTGCGGCAGGCTTTGTTTACTTTTTATGGTTATTTTTTTAGCAGCAGATGGTCGTAGCTATTGGGCTGTGGTTTTCTGTTCGGGTTTTAGAGAGAAAATTGATAGACGTATTTATAACGATGTTGACTAAAGTCAACTTCTGCAACAGCATAACTCGCTCTAGGAGACCATTCTCGAATAGCAGTCAAAGGGCTTAAGCTGGGTTCACACATATATCCGACTTGGCGTCCTGTTCGGCCCCGTTCCGTTCCATTCTGTGAAAACGGGACATAACGTGTGGCATAGTGACCGTGGTCGGCTGTAAACGTGGGTAAACGTCCAATCGGGAACGGACGGGACGGTTGTCAGAAATCGGCATAGGACGGGATTAGAATGCCGTCAGGCTGGAACAGCCGCAGCCAGGCGGGGGCTCGCTGGCGGAGTCAGGCAGGATGAAAGCGGCAAGAAAATTGTGCGCCCATGCGGCAACGTCACATCGCCAGCAGTCCCGGCAGAACTTCGCTTGTAGCAACGACACATCACCAGCAGTCCATGTTAGAACGCCACTCGGCGGCGTCCTGATGGGGTTCCACCTGGGTCCTGCCGCCTCTTGGCCATCCATGTCAAGCGGGACGGTTCGTGCAACATGGCCGGCATTGGACCCCTGCCTGAGGCGGGCAGATCTCCTCCCCAGACCCCATCTTCAGTCAGGTGAGTAGGAGGTCCAGCGCCGTTGGAACACGTTCAGCCTAAAGATGGCATGAGACGGGATGTCATCGGCCACGATTGATCCCATTCCCAAAAATTTCTAGGCCGGGACCAAACGAGACCCGGCCCTAGGCTGGGTTCACACATAGCCGACTTAGGTGTCCCGATCGCTCCCGTTCCATCCCGACCTAGAACATTTTGGGAACGGGATTAGTCGTGGCCGACAACACCCCGTTTCATGCTGTCTTCGGCCTGAATGTTTACCCACGGCGCCAGACCCCCGACTCACCCTGACTTAGTCGGGGTTAGACGGGGGTCTGCCGGCGTCAGGCGGCGGTCCGCCGCCGGCTATGTTACACGAACAGTTCCGCTTGACGTGACCAAGCGCCGGCAGGACCCAGGCAGAACCCCGTCAGGCGTATCATGAATGGGGATGTAACGCCGCCACCCCACGATGACAACAAGATATGATGAGATCAATCGTCACCACCTCATTGTCATCTGAAGAAAGTGAGCCGCTGGAGGCACTTGACGGCGTCTCCTGTACATTGTCCTGGGTGCTGGCAGTTAATGGGCAGCCAGTCAGATGAGCCGCTTCTTTTCGTGAAGCATGGTGCTCCAGAAGGCGACTGATGACGACTGTGTACCAGTTAGTTGCCCGGGCACCGGCACGACACTGCTTGGCTGCGTTGCCACGTGTGATTTTATGTTGCTGTTTCCATCCCGCCTGATGCCGCCAGACGCCACCAGCCGGAGGCTCACCCCAGCCAGGCGGTGTGTGACCCTACCTACCGGTGTGTGACCCTGCCTGGCGGCGTCTGACCCCCCCGGACGGTGTTGTTATCCCGTCCTCGGCCGATTTCTTCTAACTGTCCCGTCCAGTCACGACCGACCCCGAATTTTTTTTAAATGCTAAAAGGAATAGGCTCGCTTCCCGCTTCCCGGCGTTCGGTGGCGACCCCTTCCACCAACCCACGTTTACATGGCCACGATGCCACACGTTTAGTCCAGTCTATACTGGTCGGGACGGAATGGGGTCGAGAGGGACGTCAATTCGGCTGTGTGATCCCTGCTCTAAAGCGATTTTTTTTTTTTTTTTACAACAAAGGAGGCAGCTCAAGGACACACACACAAAAAAAACAATAATAAAAAAAAAGCCCGCTACTCGCTGTTCCTAAAAAAGAAACAAGAGGTGGCCGAAAGAGAGGTCAATTTCGGGAGGAGAGGTGTCCTGATACCCTTCTCTTGAAAGAGTTCAAGTCGTAGGCAGGAGGAAATACAGATGAAGGAAGATTGTTCCAGAGTTTACCAGCGTGAGGGATGAAAGGGTGAAGATGCTGGTTAACTCTTGCATAAGGGGTTTGGACAGTATAGGGATGAGCATGAGTAGAAAGACGTGTGCAGCGGGGCCTCGGAAGAGGGGGAGGCATGCAGTTAGCAAGTTCAGAAGAGCAGTCAGCGTGGAAATATCGATAGAAGATAGAAAGAGAGGCAACATTGCGACGGAATTTAAGAGGTAGAAGACTATCAGTAGGAAGAGGAGAGCTGATGAGACGAAGAGCCTTAGACTCCACTCTGTCCAGAAGAGCTGTGTGAGTGGAGTCCCCCCACACGTGAGATGCATACTCCATACGAGGGTGGACAAGGCCCCTGTATAAGAACATAAGAACATAAGGAGTCTGCAAGAGACCGGTTGGCCTATACAAGGCAGCTCCTGTACACTCAACCCCACCTTACCTCACCATCCATGGCTTTATCTAACCTCTTCTTGAATGTATCTACGGTATTGGCACCCACAACATGGCTCCCAAGCCTGTTCCATTCGTCCACCACTCTATTGGTGAACCAATTCTTGCCTATGTCTTTGTTAAATCTGAATTTGTCTAACTTAAAACCATTGCTACGCGTCCTACCCGGCTCTTTTACTATCAAAATCTTATTGACATCCCCTTTATTAAATCCCTTCATCCATTTATAGACTTCGATCAAGTCTCCTCGCAACCTTCGCCTTTCTAGCGAGTGTAGATTTAACTGCTTCAGCCTGTCTTCATAAGGCAAGTTTCTCACCCCCTGAATCATCTTTGTCATCCTCCTCTGTACAGATTCTAACATCTTGTTATCCATAGTAGGGGGACCAGAACTGAACTGCATAATCGAGATGAGGTCTAATTAGTGCTAAGTAAAGTTTGAGGATGACTTCAGCGCTCCTATTGCTTACGCTCCTTGAGATGAAACCAAGTACTCTGTTTGCCCGATTTTTAGCCTGAATGCATTGAGCCCTAGGACGGAGGTCAGCGCTCACTAGGACTCCTAAGTCTCTCTCACGCCCAGACCTACTTAGAGGAGTGCCATTTAAGGAGTAATTGTGTGAGGGGTTATTCCTACCTACACTCAGAATGCTACACTTCCCGACATTGAATTCCATCTGCCACTTCCCCGCCCAATCATATAGTCTGTCAAGCTCATCCTGGAGAACGGTAGCGTCCCTGTCTGATTGGATTACTCTACAGATCTTGGTATCATCTGCGAACTTGCTGACATCCCTACAAATTTCTGTGTCCAAGTCATTGATGTAAATAATAAAGAGCAGAGGACCCAGCACCGACCCTTGTGGGACGCCACTCGTAACACTACCCCATTCAGATTTTTTACCATTGATTTGCACTCTCTGCGTCCTACCACTAAGCCACGCCCTGATCCAGTTCAAAACTTTCCCATCTATGCCGTGAGCCTGTAATTTTAGTAATAGCCGGTGATGGGGAACTTTGTCGAGCGCTTTACTGAAATCTAGATACAATATGTCATAGTTTTCATCTCGGTCAACCGCCTCGATTACTTTAGTGTAGAAGGACAACAGGTTAGTAAGGCAAGACCTACCCTTTGTGAATCCATGCTGTGAATCATGAATTAAACTATGCTTTTCTAGATGGTCCCGAATGCTCCCGGCTATAATTGACTCCAACATCTTTCCTACAACTGATGTTAAGCTAATTGGCCGATAATTTGAGGTGGCTGACTTGTCTCCCTTTTTGAAAATCGGCGTCACATTAGGTACTTTCCACTGATTAGGCACATACCCAGAATTTACCGACATCTTAAAGATATCGGTAAGCGGGCCTCTGAGGACCTCCTTGCACTCTTTCAGCACCCTTGGGAATACTTCGTCTGGGCCCGGCGATTTATTTTTCTTCAACCTACTAATCTCATCCTGGACAACTTGCCTAGTGATGATCACACCCCTCAGCTTGTCGTTCCCTTCGCTCTCATATACCTGAACTCTCTCCGGAATGGTTGTAAGATTTTCCTGCGTGAAAACTGAGAGAAAATAGTCATTCATCATTTGGCTCATATCTTCTCCATTCTCAACGAGCTCACCTGTGTTAGTTTTCAACGGTCCAATTTTGTCCCTTGTTTTCGTTCGATCGGATCGGATAGCAACTGCGCGGGGGAGAAGAACTGGCGGAGACGATACAGAACGCCCAACCACGAGGAAGCTGATTTAGCGAGAGAGGAGATGTGAAGTTTCCAGTTGAGATTTTGAGTTAAGGATAGACCGAGGATGTTTAGTGTTGAAGAGGGTGATAGGTGAGTGTTATCGAAGAATAGGGGATAAGTGTTTGGAAGATTGTGTAGAGTTGATAGGTGGAGAAATTGAGTTTTTGAGGCATTGAAGGACACAAGGTTAAGAACATAAGAACATAAGAACATAGGGAAACTGCAAGAGGCCGGGTGGCCTACACAGGGCAGCTCCAGAATCCCCCCCACTACTCACGATGGGTGAGGTGTAGTTACAGAGGTTACAGGTAGAGGCTTGATCCTCGTTATACCGGCGGTACTAGGCACGCATCCAGTACCCCGTCACCTTACTGCACCCACACCTCACTGCCACCTGTCGTCCTCGTTCATGTAGCTTTCCAGTCTACTCTTAAAACAAGCTATCGTCCCTGCACTAACTATGTGATTGCTGAGTCTATTCCATTCCCCCACCACCCTATTACTAAACCAATGCATCTCACGTGTGGGGGGGGCTCCACTCACACAGCTCTGTTGGACAGAGTGGAGTCTAAGGCTCTTCGTCTCATCAGCTCTCCTCCTTTCTTCTGTCCCAATCGGAAATGATAGCAAGGTCTGAGGTGCAGCCTCCAGTCTGGAGTCGTGTACTTCGCGTTGAGAGGGTCTTCTATTGAAAGAAGTTGAATAATGCAGAGTGGAGTCGTCGGCGTATGAGTGGACAGGACAAATTGTTATGTAAAGATCATTGATGAATAACAGGAAGAGAGTGGGTGACAGGATAGAGCCCTGTGGAACACCACTGTTGATAGGTTTAGGGGAAGAACAATGACCGTCTACCACCGCAGAGATAGAACGGCCGAAAATGTAATGTGTATATTATAACATAATGTGAATATGTGAATGTATGTCGTATCGCCATGGCCTAGTGGCGCCAGGACGTTACACACAGACGCTACATTGTGCTTAGGAGGTGCTTCTTGCCGTGGGAACGTTCCCACGGCAAGGAGCACCTCCTAAGCACAACGTAGCGTCTGTGTGTAACGTCCTGGCGCCACTGGGCCATGGCGATACGACATACATTCACACATTCACATTATGTTATAATATACACATTACAGAAAAGAAACTGGAGATAAAGGAACGGAGAGAGGGATAGAATCCGAAAGAGGGCAGTTTAGAAAGCAAAGACTTGTGCCAGACTCTATCGAAGGCTTTCGATATGTCTAGCGCAACAGATAAAGTTTCACCGAAACGGCTAAGAGAGGATGACCAAGAGTCAGTTAAGAGAGCAAGAAGATCGCCAGTAAAACGCCCCTTGTGGAACCCATACTGGCGATCATATAGAAGGTTAGAAGTGGAAAGGTGCTTTTGAATCTTCCGGTTAAGGATTGATTCAAAAGCTTTAGATAGACAGAGAAGTAAAGCTATAGGGCGGTAGTTTGAGGGATTGGAACGGTCACCCTTCTTAGGCACAGGCTGTACAAAGGCATACTTCCAGCAGGAAGGAAAGGTAGATGTTGATAGGCAGAGACGAAAGAGTCTGACCAGTCAGGGTGTCAGCACAAAAGCACAGTTTTTAAGGACAATA
>NC_066573.1:402173-429673 GCF_024679095.1 Eriocheir sinensis
AGGAGTCAGAGAGGGGATGAGTAGAAGGAATATGCCCAGAATCGTCCAGAGTGGAGTTGTTACAGAAAGTTTGAGAGAAGAGTTCAGGCTTAAGTTAGAGATAGATGAGACGGCGGTGCTGCCGTCATGGTTAAGGAGAGGAGGGAAAGATGAAGACGTGAAATTGGAGGAGATATTTTTGGCTAGGTACCGGAAGTGAAGAGAAGAACTAGAAAAAGCAAGGTTTTGACATTTTCTATTCATGAAAGATGTTTTGGTAAGTCGAAGAATAGATTTGGCATGATTCCGGGCGGAAATATTAAGATCATGGTTAGGTGGAGTGCAAAGGCTCTGGTATCTTTTGTGAGCTGCCTCTCTCTCTTTGACAGCACGAAAACAAAATAATTAAACCAAAGCTTTTTAGCATGAGGAGTACGTGGAATGTACGCCTCCATTCTAGAGGCAATCACCTCTGTAATGCGCTTGGCACACACAGAGGTGTCTCTACTACTACTACTACTACTACTACTACTACTACAACAACTACTATTACTACTACTAGTCTACTACTACAACTACTACAGAACTATCACCACTATTACAACTACTTTAGGAGGAGCAGGAGGAGGAGTAAGAAAAGGAGGAGGAAATGGAGAATGACTTTGGGGAGGAGGAGGATATAAGGATAAGAGGAGGAGAAAGAGGAGGAGGAGGAAGAGGAGGGAAAGGAAGAGGAAAGAGTGGTGATGATGGAGGCAGAGATGGCCGCGGAGGAGTGAGGCGGAGGAAAAAGAGGAAATTATGGCCCCACACCTAATCAACACCTTCCTCTCAACCTCAGTGTGAATACCTATATTGACCTACCCAGACCTCCCACCTTTCAAACCTCTGCTTTCCCGTATGATATTAGTTGAACTTCATGCCGTTACTACTACTACTACTACTACTACTACTACTACTACTACTACTACTACTACTACCACCACTACTGCTGCTACTGCTACTTCTACTACCACTGCTACTACTACTGTTACTACTACTATTAATAATAATAATTATAACAATAATAATAGCAATAATAATAGTAATAATAATAAGAAAATATAATAATACAATAATAATAAGAAAAATAGGCAAAATATAAACATCACAACCACCACTGCTCCTACCGCTACTACTACTACTACTACTACTACTACTACCTCTACTATACCACTACTACTACTTTGTATAGGAGAGTGCTTACTGATGTTTCCATGATGAATGTTGCTTAAGGATTAAAAGAAGAAACGTGGGATGAAGTAATGCTTAGCAGCTGCCCTAATGTTGCATATGATAAATTTTATTCAACAATTAATTCGGTGAGACATGGACACTAAATGCGGACTTGGAGGGGCGGATTGATGCCTTTGGTGATAAATGTCTACGCAGAATCATGGTTTATCGCTCCGTTACGTATACATACATATATATATATATATATATATATATATATATATATATATATATATATATATATATATATATATATATATATATATATATATATATATATATATATATATATATATATATATATATATATATATATATATATATATATATATATATATATATATATATATATATATATATATATATATATATATATATATATATATATATATATATATATATATATATATATATATATATATATATATATATATATATATATATATATATATATATATATATATATATATATATATATATATATATATATAGATACATATATATATATATATATATATATGCCCCGGTAGGGGTAGGTCTATCTGGATGAGGTGTGCAGCGCCCACAACCTCTCCGAGCTGCCTCTTTCCTTTTCCTTCACCTGCTTATCTTCTTTCTTTCTTTCATGAGGCTGGATCTTTAGTGGTGCGCCATAGCTGAGCACTCGGCCTTCCTCACCACTGCCAGTCTCTCAGGCCCCAAGTGATAATTGCGTATTAGCAAGTCACCGCTGTTAATAAGTTTTTTTTTTTTTTTTTTTTACATGGACTGTCTTTTAGTCATGACCCTTAGTCCCCGGCAGGCCTTAAATGGCCAGAGTGTGCTAAAAATCTCCGGGTTTTATTGTTATTTCACATTTTATTTCCAATTTTTGTTTCTGTTATTGTTTTATTAATTTTATCTCATACTCTAGTCATTATGTCCGGTGATGTTCATTCTAACCTTGGTCCTGCCAATATGTATGCCAGAATTCTTTGCTCCAATATTCGTGGCTTGAAAGGTAATTTCCATGATCTTTCTGTTGCCTCAGCCATAGACTTCACAACTAGTTGACGGGAAATCTCTTCAGTCTTGGCGCGCTGGCTTCGCGTAAGGGGCCGATTGTTATGGCGACTTTCACTGCGACAACTCAAACACACTCTGCGTTCTTACTCCGAATTTAAGTGGAAACAGGACGAAATCTTCAAGTTTTAGTGCATACAAGCAGGCAGGAGTGTCTCTAGAGTGATTTGGTCGAGGATTCAAGGTAACTTATATAAAATAGCACCATGCGTGCACTTTGAAAACGTTGTGTAAAAAATGGCAAATTTGCGTAACTTTAGGTTGAAATCTTTACGTAAAATGAATGATAACTGTAGGATAGTGAAGTCCACAGTTTTACGTATTAGGAAACAAGAAATGTACGTTTAGTTAGTGCCTACATGGCAACTCAGCTCAGTTCCCGCGTCGCCTAACTCGCCTTAGGCACGCAGTCAGCTGGGCACTTCCCCTCTGTAAAGGATTATCGCTGTCCTGCCTCTGTTTACTCTCCAAGTAAAGGACCTACAGTTATTCATCGTCTCTGTACCCTTCCCCACAACTGCAAGGATCCAGAGGACGATACAAGAAGACACAGAAGGCAGTGAATCGAGTGGAAGTGACGGAGGAGACACAAGATATGAGGACGCCGCGACCAGCCGGACCCGCCGACGGACGAGTTGCTCCTCGCCGCGGTCGGCAACTACGCCGGCTACCTGGCCAGGAAGGTCCAGGCCAACTCCTCTGTGGCCGAGTGCTGCAAGCAGGAGCTTGCTCAGCAGGAGGAGATGAAGATTACCGTGGAGCTCGAGAGGGGCGACCCGCCCTCTGTGATGTTCGACGCCCTGGTCGAGCTGGTCGACAGGAGAGAGCTGGAGACGGGCCGGGCGGTCCTGAAGCGGCCATCTCTCCCAATGGCCCACATGGCGTCCTTCGGGATGTCGCTGTGGGACTCCCTGATGTGCAGGGAGGACAAGAAGGAGCGCAGGTTGAGGTTCCTCTCCCTTGCCATGCGCCACAGGGACGGGTTCAGGCACCTCCTGGAGTTCCTGGCGGCCTCAGACCCGACCTTGCAGGGGTACAGGTGCCAGGAGGGGCACAACCTGGCCAACACCATCTTGCCGCACATCAGCAGGTCCCTCTTCAACTGTTTCGGTGCTAATTTCTCCAAGGACGTGACCTCAGAAGCGAGGAAGAACAAGGCCTTGAAGCAGCCGACCGGCAGGAAGAGGAGCAGTATCGAGGAGGGCAGGAAGGAGACGGCGAGGAACAGGGACAAGTCCAGGAAACTGACCGGGGCCCACAAGTCATAGGCCAAAAGGCTAAAGTGATTGTTCAGGGACGAGGGCCAGATAACCGGCAAGACGTGCTGCGGCAATAGTGACATCGGAATTCAACCAAAATAAGTTGTGATTGTATATAGAAAAATGAATATTTTGCTTTTGTTGAGTAAAATTAAGATGTTTCTGCATGCTTTCCTCAAGTATTAAGTTTCTAATGTGAAAATTAAGTGATTTATTAGATGTTAAAAACTTACGTAAAAAATTGCACTCAATTAAGTAGCTATTTCGGGCAAAAACTTATAAGATATGCTAAATATTGCTATTGATTCTGAAAATATAAGTGATTATCTCTGCATTTGGTGATGTTTGTGCATCTAGCGTAAAATCTGAGGATTTTATAGCCTTTTTAAGTTTTGTTATACTTATATAAAAAACAATTAATCGGGATTTTATTAGGGAACGACTTTGAATTTTTTGATACCGCTGCTCATGGAGACTCATATATGCCTAAGGGAGGTGCCTGTTTTAGTTTCAGGTCGCTAGCTGCTTTGGTTTTGAAAATATTTAAATTTTAAATTTTTGAAAATCGGCCCCCTGCGAATCGGCCCCGCGCCCCGTTTCCCGTCAAGAGATTGTGAAGTCTATGCCTCAGCTAATTATGACATCATATGTTGCTCTGAAACTCTTGTTTCTAATATGAGGCAAGTGTCTGAACTTATTATTCCTGGTTTTGACGAGCCATTTTTACATAGACGTAAATCTATACGTAGAGCTCATGGAATGTGTGTATATACGCTCTCGTTTTAACGCACATCGTCTTTCCTGCCATGAATGTGGTTGTCATGAGATCATGACTTTAGATTTCTTGCCGTTTTAATATTTTTTAATATTTTTTTGTTTATATCGTAATCCAAACCCAGATAGTAGTATATGTATATGAATCTGACAGGAAAGTCTCTTTCGTGTTTCTTGGTGATTTTAATGTCCATCACATAGAATGGCTCTTGCCATTGTCTCCCACTGATCAAGCTGGCAAAGCTGCACAAGATTTCGCTAATCTTACTGGCTGTGATCTACTTGTATTAGTCCCCACTCACGTCTCGGAGAACCGTCTAGAGCACGTGCTGACAGATGCCCCTCGGGTGGTTGAAATTAATGTAGTTCCTCCTGTAGGTACTTCTGACCATTCTGCACTCAGTCAGAATTCAGACTAAGGACCGTATTACACGTCAAGTTGGTAAGTTTCGTTTTGTCGGCGCAACATCTGTGGTCATATGCCGGAGAGAGACAGAAGGGGAAGGAATTATAGGAGAAGGGAAAAGATCCCAGGAGACGGGACACAACCCCCGATTAATACCTGGTACCCATTCACTGCTGGGTGGACAGGGGCGTAGGGTATCGGAAAAGCCGCCCAAATTTATTACAAGTCAAACCCGAGAAGTTTCGGGTCCCTACAAAGGTCGGCTTAGGGGCCGTACTACAAGTCCAATCCGAGAAGTTTCGGGTCCCTACAAAGTTCGGGGCCCGCAACTTCTCGGATTGGACTTGTAATACGGTCTCTAAACCGACCTTTGTAGGGACCCCAAACTTCTCGGGTTTGACTTGTAATAATGCCATAAGCTAAGCTTAGACACACCAAGTCAAGTCATACGTAGGTTTGTGGGAGGAGACACGGCGGAGGCGTTAGACTATAAACTAACATTTGAGTCACACTTGCGGTCTGTTGCTTCGTCAATCTCTTAGAAAATTGGTCATCTTCACAAGTGCAAAAAGATATTTTCTGACGACAGCGTTGTATTAAAATCCTCTTACTCATTTTTATTGCCACATTTTGAATATTGCTCCTCTGTTTTCCTCTCTGCTGCAGACTCCAATATGAAGCTCTGGGACCGGTCGCTTAATCAGATCAAGCTTTTACTACCTAATCTAGATAATAATCTTGAACATCGCCGCATTGTTGGCTCTCCTACTCTGTTGTATAAGGAATTTAAGAGGTAGAAGACTATCAGTAAAAAGCTTAATAACAGGCATAAAAGAGTCAGAGAGGGATGAGTAGGAGGAATATGCCCAGAATCGTCCAGAGCGGAGTTTTTAGAAAAAGTTTGAGAGAAGAGTTCAGCCTTAGAGATAGATGAGACGGCAGTGTTGCCGTCAGGACCGAGGAGTGGAGGGAAAGATGAAGAAGTGAAGTTGGAGGAGATGTTTTTGGCTAGATGCCAGAAGTCACGGGAAGAGTTAGAGAAAGCAAGGTTTTGGTATTTTCTATTGATGAAAGAAGTTTTGGTGAGTCGAAGGATAGATTTGGCAAGATTCCGGGCAGAAATATAAAGATCATTATTAGCAGGAGTGTGAAGGCTCTGGTACCTTTTGTGAGCTGCCTCTCTATCTTTGATAGCACGAGAACAAGTGTGATTAAACCAAGGCTTTTTAGCATGAGTAGTAGAGAAAGTACGTAGAATTTGTGCCTCCATTCCAGAGACAATCACCTCTGTGATGCGCTGGGCACACACAGAGGGATCTCTCTCCTGAAAGCAGTAATCATTCCACGGGAAATCGGAAAACTACATGCTCAGGTCGTCCCATCGAGCTGAAGCAAAATGCCAGAAGCATCGCCTCTTCGGTGGGTCTAGAGAGTGTACAGGGGCGATAGGACAGGATACAGAAATAAGGTTGTGAACGGAGGAGCCCAACGGAGAGAACAGTCACATCTCGTCTCACTAAATCAGCTTCCTCGAGGTTGGGCGTTCTGTACCGTCTCCGCCAGTTCTTCTCCCCCGCACAGTTGCTATCCATATACAGGGGCATTGTCCGCCCTCGTATGGAGTATGCATCTCACGTGTGGGGGAGCTCCACTCACACAGCTCTCTTGGACAGAGTGGAGTCTAAGGCTCTTCGTCTCATCAGCTCTCCTTCTCTTATTGATAATCTTCTACCTCTAATTTCCGCCGCCATGTTGCCTCTCTTTCTATCTTCTATCGATATTTTCATGCTGACTGCTCTTCTGAACTTGCTAACTGCATGCCTTCCCCCCTCCCGCGGCCCCGCTGCACGCGACTTTCTACTCATGCTCATCCCTATACTGTCCAAACCCCTTATGCAGGAGTTTACCAGCATCTTCACTCTTTCATCCCTCACGCTGATAAACTCTGGAACAATCTTCCTTCTTCTGTATTTCCTCCTGCCTACGACCTGAACTCTTTCAAGAGAAGGGTATTTGGACACCTCTCCTCCCGAAATTGACCTCTCTTTCGGCCACCTCTTTGGATTTTTTTTTTTTTTTTTTTTTTTTTTGGTGAGCAGCGAGTAGCGGGTTTTTTTTTTTTTTTACTATTGTTTACTTTTTATTGTGCCCTTGAGCTGTCTCCTTTGTTGTAAGGAAAAAAAAAAGTTTGGCAGACTAAGCAGAAGGGTTAGAGGTAAGGAAGAGGTCTAGTATGTTGGCCCTGTCTCCAAGACGGTTGGGAATACGTATAGGGTGCTGAACCAACTAATCTAGATCGTTGAGGAGAGCAAAGTTCAAGATATGCTCCACTTTAGAGTTCAAGTAGTAAAATAATTTTACATAGAGATAAACAGCACATATGTATTTAATAATAGAGTGACAATTAAGTCTTAGCCAGATGGTGGAAAATTCTGAAGAGTCAAGGTCATACGCACGAGAGCAAGTGATGTCGTTGCGCACGTAGGCGCAACATCCAGCTTTGGATTGATATTCAGGATAGAGATAGCAGGAGGGATCTGAGTAGAGATTGCTGTCAGTAACCTCAGAAACCTGTGTTTCGGTGAGGAAGAGAAGGTGAGGTTTAGAGGAGGAGAGATGGCGTTCCACAGAATGAAAATTAGAACGAAGACCGCGATTGTTGCAGAAATTGATAAGAAAGAGGTTCGAGAAGTTTTCAAGATACCTCTCAAGTCGGTAGCAGGTAGGGGAGTCCTCCCCGAGGGAATTTGTGCGCAACTGTGAAAATTTCACCGAAACGGCTAAGAGAGGATGACCAAGAATCAGTTAAGAGAGCAAGAAGATCGCCAGTAGAACGCCCCTTGCGGAACATATATTGGCGATCAGATAGAAGGTCAGAAGTGGAAAGGTGCTTTTGAATCTTCCGGTTAAGGATTGATTCAAAAGCTTTAGATAGACAAGAAAGTAAAGCTATAGGACGGTAGTTTGAGGGATTGGAGCGGTCACCCTTCTTAGGCACAGGCTGTACGAAGGCGTACTTCCAGCAGAAAGGAAAGGTAAATGTTGATAGGCAGAGGCGAAAGAGTTTGACCAGGCAGGGTGTCAGCACGCAAGCACACAGTTTTTAAGGACAATAATAGGCACTCCATCAGGTCCTTAAGCCTTCTGAGAGTTGAGGCCAGAGAGGGCATAGAAAACATCATTCCAAAGAATCTTAATGACAAGCATAAAGGAGTCACAAGGGAGATAAGTAGGAGGAATATGCCCAGAATCGTTCAGAGTGGAGTTTTTAGAGAAAGTTTGAGAGAAGAGTTCAGCCTTAGAGATAGATGAGACGGGGGTGCCCGTCAGGGTTAAGGAGAGGAGGAAAAGATGAAGAAGTGAAATTGGAGGAGATATTTTTTGCTAAGTGCCAGAAGTCACGGGAAGAATTAGAAAAAGCAATGTTTTGACATTCTCTATTTATGAAAGAGTTTTTGGTAAGTCGAAGAATAGGTTTGACACGATTCCGGTTAGAAATATAAAGATCATGGTTAGCAGGAGTGCGAAGTCTATGGTACCTTTTGTGAGCTGCCTCTCTATCTTTGATAGCACGAGAACAAGCGTGATTAAACCAAGGCTTTTTTCCATGAGGAGTAGAGAAAGTACGTGGAATGTGTGCCTCTATTCCAGAGACAATCACCTCTTTGATGCGCTGGGCACACACAGAGGGGTTTCTCCTGGAAGCAGTAATCATTCTACGGGAAATCGGAAAAGTACAGTCAGGTCGTCCCACCGAGCTGAAGCAAAATGCCAAAATCATTGTCTCTTCGGTCGGTCTTATTGCTACTACTACTACTACTACTACTACTACTACTACTACTACTGCTGTTGCTGCTGCTGCTGCTACTACTACTATTACTACTACTCCCACAATTGCTTCTACTCCATCTATTTTTTCTTCTTTTATTATTACTTCTACTATTACTACTACTACTACCACTAAAACTACTACTACTACTATTACTGTTACTGCTACTACTACTGCTACTACATTTACTACTACTACTTTTTATTGCTTGTATCACTGATAGTAATATCGTTTTATTATATACTCTAATGTAATTATTATTAATATTGTTGTCAATCATCATTATTCAACGCTAACTGTCACAACTTTATATTGTGCTGGTTAGGAACTTACATACGTTTAATTATGTGTGTGCGTGCATACTTAATAATAATAATAATAATAATAATAATAATAATAATAATAATAATAATAATAATAATAATAATAATAAAAATAAGAAGAAGAAGAAGAAGAAAAAGAAAAAATAATAATAATAATAATGATATACGGTATATTGAATGAAGAACCATGCAGCCCTAGAGCTAAAAATATACATCAGTGGAAGATGAAATGAAACAAATCAGTGAACCCTACATTATGGACCGGAAACTTGCCCCAGCCCTGTCACTGAGTTGCGAATTTTGGAAAATCAACCGCTTTGGTGCGAATCGACATAACTCCCTTATTTCTAGGGCTATAGAAATATTTTTGGTATAAATCGACGGCAAAATGATAGGGCTATATTTTGTAATAAACGACCGGCTCAAAAACCGACTCAAAAGAGTAAAAAATCGAATAAACTCGCAAAAAACGACTCTGAAAAAAACTATTTTTGAGTTCCCAACCTTGAAACCCACTCATTTTTTGGGAATTTCAAAAAACGTATTTAACATACAATTTATCCCTACCAATGTGCTTTCCAATATGATTCATAACATTTCCCTACTCCATGTAGTTTCGTCGCTAGAGCTCGAAACGTAAACCCTTTTGAGAGCGGTTTTGACGAACTCCAGACACTTTGCCGTTTTTGTTTAGTGTGGCATTGCTATTGCCTCTAGAAGGCTGTATTTTGGCATGTACCCCCTCCTGGCAATGTAGTTTGACCAGCGCAAAGGATTTTTTGATAGCTTGATTCCAAGTTTGTCGTCGAGCCGTCACAATATAGCCTGTTTTTCGGCCCTTTTGCCGCGATTTGGACACGTCCTAGTTTTTTGCTTATAATTTTTCTGATTATTTAGTGTTTTCCACTTTTTTTTCTGATTATTAATCTGTATTAATAGACCTTTCATTTGCCACCAAGCATTTCTTCCTAGCTTCAGTAGTTTTTGCTCGAGCTTGACCAGAATTCGCGACGAAAATTCGCCGAATCTGACTCATTTCACGCGCCGCGACGAAAAACCTTCCTGACGCCACAAAAATTAATATATCTGCATACAATTTCATATATGAACACTTTAATATGTTGACTATCTTGTATTAAAATCATTTTCAGATATCTATATAAAAAGTTACTATTTTTATATAATCATTTCACTATATAAATCGACCTATATTAAGCGATTTATTATACATGTTATTTTTTTTTATTTAGTATTCAACCTTATTTCTTCCCATTTATGAATAATACATTTAATACAAGATAGTCAACATATTGAAATGCTCATATATGAATTTTTATGCAAATATATTATTTTTTGTGGCGTCAGGAAGGTTTTTCGTCGCGGCGCGTGAAATGAGCCAGATTCGGCGAATTTTTGTGGCGACTTCTGGTCAAGCTCGAGCAAAAACTACTGAAGCTAGGAAAGCGTGCTTGGTGGCAAATGAAAGCTCTATTAATACAGATTAATAATCAGAAACAAAAGTGGAAAGCGAAAAAACTAAGACGTGTCCAAATCGCGGCAAAATGTCCGAAAAACAGGCTATTTTGTGACGGCTCGACGACAAACTTGGAATCGAGCCATCAAAAAATTCTTCGAGCTGGTCAAACTGCATTGCCAAGAGGGGGTACATGCCACATTACAGCCTTCTAGAGGCAATAGCAATGCCATACTTGACAAAAACGGCAAAGTGTCTGAAGTTCGTCAAAATCGCTCTCAAAAGGGTTTACGTTTTGAGCACTAGCGAGGAAACTACTGGAAGCAGGGAAATGTTATGCATCATATTGGAAAGCACATTGGTTGGGCTAAATTATTTGTTTTTATTCGATTTTTCACCCTTTCGAGTCGGTTATTGAGCCCGGTCGCTTATTACAAAATATAGCCCTTTCATTTTGCCGGCGATTGATACTAAAAACCTCTCTGTAGCCCTAGAAATAAGGGAGTTATGGGGATTCGCACCAAAGCGGTTGATTTTCCAAAATTCGCTGCTTAATGACAAGGGCGCCGCAAAATCAAAAGAGTCCGCCGTCCATTACTTGAGATGTCACTGAACAAATGAAATGAATGAAACAATTGAACACAATAACATGATAGATTATAGAAATGATAATGGAAGTAACAATAATAGCAATAATAATAGTTATGATAATAATAGTAATAATAATAATAAAAAAAAATAATAATAATAATAATAATAATAATAATAATAATAATAATAATAATGATAATAATAATAATAACTAGACGCATAGCACTCGGAGAGTGCACACCTCCGCCAAAGATCGTCCTTAAAATCCTATGCATCATATGGAAGCATTTGTTTCGGAATTTGATTAAATTATATTTTTTGGAAACTTTGACCCTGGGCAAACTTTTCGAGGTCAAGGTCAAAGTTCAAGGTCAAGGCCATGCAAGGTGCATCATATGGAAGCATTTGTTTCGAAATTTGATGAAATTTTACTTTTTTGGAACTCTGACCTTGGGCAAACTTTTCGAGGTCAAGGTCAAATGTCAAGGTCAAGGCCATGCAAGGTGCGTCTTTCCATGAGCTAAAATATGAACCGAAGTATTGGCCGAAAATGTGAATCTTACGTTTTGTGCGACCATGACCTTGACCTTTGCCCTTTGACATAAAAAAAATTAATGGGTTCTATTATGGATGGACACGAAGTTTCCCTGAAAAATTGGTTGAGATATCCGCAAAATTGTGCTCAGGAGACTGTTAACGAACAAACAAACAAATAAACATACTGACCGGACCGAAAATATAACCTCCTCCAACTTCGTTGGCGGAGATAATAATAATAATAATAATAATAATAATAATAATAATAATAATAATAATAATAATAATAATAATAATAATAATAATAATAATAATAATAATAATAATAGTAAACATAATCATAATCATAATCATAATAACAATTATAATAATAAGTTCTATAGGTATGTTTGTATGAATGCATTTTTGTATGCAAATAGGTATTTATGTACGCATGTATTTATGTATGCGTTTATGCATGCGTCCATGTGCGTATGCGTGTGTATCTGTATACATGTAAACATGTATGAGCAAGTTCTTCTGTAAAAACGGAAGTATATGTATATGTATATTTATACAAAATACAGAAGGGAACTAAAACATATACTATTGCCCCCCCCCAAAAAAAAAGTGTTTAATGTCAGAGCTGAGTTCAGCCACATGTGTATACACCATCTGCTAGGGAGCTTTAGTTCGGTAGATCATGCCAAGTTTTACCTTATTTTCTTGTAAATATATGTATATAAGTATGGAAATAAACTTATAAATCAATCAATCAGTGGGGGCATACGCCAGGGGGTGAGTCGCCTCACCCACCCTACGACGCCAAGCCCGGGGTCCCGCCGGGCGAGTCTCCATGCAGGCCCCCTTCCTATCCTGAGTACCTCCCGGCAGGATTTATCGACTTACTCAAGCCACTAATTCCGTGGGCGTCCCCTTGGCCTCCTCCACTTAGGATTGTCTCTTAAGAGACAACCCGATGAGCAAGATCAGCTTCAGGATAATATATGGGGTAATATTTGTCGAATCAGTCTCACGGAGTAGTCGCCAGTTTGACAAAAAGTCAATCCAGCGATATCCCATGATTCTGCGTAGACATTTATTACTAAAGGCATCAATCCGCCTCTCCATGTCCCCATTTAGTGTCCATGTCTCACAGCCATAGAGTAAGATAAGGAGCACAAGGGACTTGAAGATCCGGATCTTTGTCCTTCTGCACAGGTATCCACAACGCCATTTACTAGCTCGTGTTGTGCAAGTCCATAACACCGTGGGACAAGCCAATCCGCCGTAAGACTTCCTGGCGAGACCCATCCTTGTTATGAATTACGCTACCAAGATACGTGAAGCTTTCTGAGATCTCAATGTCCTCGCCACACGCATGAACAGACTGCACTGTTTCATCTAGCAAGCCTCCAACTTATAAAAATTACAAAAAAAAAAAAATACTACTAGTACTACTGCTATTTATACTAGTACTACTATTACTACTACACTATTACTACCACTGCCATTACTACTACTTATATTACTACTATTTCTATTACTATTACTACTACTACTCCTACTTCAACTTCCATTACTACTACTATTACTACTATTACTCCTCCTCCTCCTCCTCCTACTACTACAATTACTACAACTACTACTACTACTACGTTTTTTTTACGTGTACGCCTATAGCGCCCGTAGGCTTTTCTTGAGGGGCCTGGATGGTAGTCGGCCCCAGCCCGTCATGGCTCAGGCAAGTGTTTATAGTGGCGCCATCTTCTCTTGGCTCATGCTGCCCCCCGGAACTCGTTCTTGTTTAACTTGGACGGCTTCCTCTTGAGTCCGGGTTGATGGGTGGTCTTCAGGACAGCATGTGGGTAGTTTATTTATTTATTTTTACAGCTAAGGAGACAGTTCAAGGGCGTAAATAAAAAAAATAAAAAAAAGGCCCGCTACTCACTGCTCCCGAACAGAGGTCAAAGGAGTGTCCATAAACAAAGGTCAATTTCGGGAGGAGAGTTGTCCTGATACCCTCCTCTTGAAAGAGTTCAAGTCGTAGGCAGGAGGAAATACAGATGAAGGAAGATTGTTCCAGAGTTTACCAGCGTGAGGGATGAAAGAGTGAAGATGCTGGTTGACTCTTGCATAAGGGATTTGGACAGTATAGGGATGAGCATGAGTAGAAAGTCGTGTGCAGCGGGGCCGCGGGAGGAGGGGAGGCATGCAGTTAGCAAGTTCAGAAGAGCAGTCAGCATGAAAATATCGATAGAAGATAGAAAGAGAGGCAACATGGCGGCGGAATTTGAGAGGTAGAGGACTATCAGTATGAGGAGGAGAGCTGATGAGACGAAGAGCCTTTGACTTCACTCTGTCAAGGAGAGCTGTGTGAGTGGACACCCCCCACACATGAGATGCATACTCCATACGAGGGCGGAGAAGGCCCCTGTAAATGGACAGCAGCTGTGCGGGGGAGAAGAACTGGCGGAGACGGTACAGAACGCCCAGCCTCGAGGAAGCTGATTTAGTAAGAGATGAGATATGAAGTTTCCAGTTGAGATTTTGAGTTAAGGATAGACCGAGGATGTTTAATGTTGAGGAAAGTGATAGCTGAGTCTTGTCAAAGAATAGGAGATAGTTGTTTGGAAGATTGTGTCGAGTGGATAGGTGGAGAAACTGTGTTTTTGAGGCGTTGAAGGACACCAGGTTCCTCTTGCCCCAATCGGAAATAATAGTAAGGTCTGAGGCTAAGCGCTCTGTTGCCTCCAGCCTTGAGTCGTTAAGTTCCTGTAGGGTGGGTCTTCTATTAAAAGAAGTTGAGTAATGCAGAGTGGAATCATCGGCGTAGGAATGGATAGGACAGTTCGTTTTGGAAAGAAGATCATCAATGAACAACAGAAAGAGAGTGGGAGATAGGACAGAACCCTGTGGGACACCACTGTTAATAGGTTTCGGGGAAGAATAGTGACCTTCTACCACAGCAGAAATAGAACGATCAGAAAGGAAACTGGAGATAAAGGTACAGAGAGAAGAATAGAAACCGTAGGAGGGAAGTTTGGAAAGCAAAGATTTGTGCCAGACCCTATCAAAAGCTTTTGATATGTCCAGCGCAATAGCAAAGGTTTCACCGAAACGGCTAAGAGAGGATGACCAAGAGTCAGTAAGGAAGGCAAGATCACCAGTAGAACGCCCCTTGCGGAACCCATACTGGCGATCAAATAGAAGGTCAGAAGTGGAAAGGTGCTTTTGAATCTTCCGGTTAAGGATTGATTCAAAAGCTTTAGATAGACAAGAAAGTAAAGCTATAGGACGGTAGTTTGAAGGATTGGAGCGGTCACCCTTCTAAGGCACAGGCTGTATGAAGGCATACTTCCAGCAGGAAGGAAAGGTAGATGTTGACAGGTAGAGGCGAAAGAGTTTGACCAGACAGGGTGACAGCACGGAGGCACAGTTTTTAAGGACAATAGGAGGCACTCCATCAGGTCCATAAGCCTTCTGAGGATTGAGGCCAGAGAGGGCATAGAAAACATCATTTTGAAGAATCTTTATAACAGGCATAAAAGAGTCAGAGGAGGGATGAGTAGGAGGAATATGCCCAGAATCGTCCAGAGTGGAGTTTTTAGAAAAAGTTTGAGAGAAGAGTTCAGCCTCAGAGATAGAAGAGACGGCAGTGTTGCCGCCAGGACTGAGGAGTGGAGGGAAAGATGAAGAAGTGAAGTTGGAGGAGATGTTTTTAGCTAGATGCCAAAAGTCACGGGAAGAGTTAGAGAAAGCAAGGTTTTGGCATTTTCTATTAATTAAAGAGTTTTTGGTTAGTCGGAGAATAGATTTGGCACGATTCCGGGCAGAAATTTTAAGTTCATAATTAACATTAGTTTGAAGGCTCTGGTACCTTTTGGTGAGCTGCCTCTCTATCATTGACAGCACGAGAACAAGCGTGATCAAACCAAGGCTTTTTAGCGTGAGGAGTAGAGAAAGAACGAGGAATGTATGCCTCCATTCCAGAGACAATCACCTCTGTGCTGGGCTGGGCACACACAGAGGGGTCTCTATCCTGGAAGCAATAATCATTCCACGGGAAATCGGAAAAGTACATCCTCAGGTCGTCCCACCGAGCTGAAGCAAAATGCCAGAAGCATCGCCTCTTCGGTGGGTCCAGAGGGTGTACAGGAGCGATAGGACAGGATGCAGAAATAAGATTGTGATCGGAGGAGCCCAACAGAGAGAATAGTTTGACAGAATAAGCAGAAGGGTTTGAGGAGGTCGGGAATACGTGTAGGGTACTGGACCAACTGCTCTAGATCGTTGAGGATAGCAAAGTTGTAGGCTTGTTCACCAGGCTGGTCAGTGAAGGAGGATGAAAGCCAAAGCTGGTGGTGAACATTGAAATCTCCTAGGATGGAGATTTCAGCGAAGGGAGAGTGGGTCAAGATGTGCTCCACTTTAGAGTTCAAATAGTCAAAGAATTTTACATAGTTAGTAGAGTTAGGTGAGAGATAAACAGCACAGATGTATTTAGTAATAGAATGACAATGAAGTCTTAGCTAGATGGTGGAAAATTCTGAAGAATCAAGGTTGTGGGCACGAGAGCAAGTGATGTCATTGCGCACGTAGGCGCAACATCCAGCTTTGGATTGAAATTTAGGATAGAGATAGTAGGAGGGAACAGAGTAGAAATTGCTGTCAATAGCCTCAGAAACCTGTGTTTTGGTGAGGAAGAGAAGGTGAGGTTTAGAGGAAGAGAGATGGTGTTCCACAGAATGAAAATTAGAACGAAGACCGCGAATGTTGCAGAAATTGAGAAGAAAGAGGTTTGAGGAGTTATCAAGACACCTCTCGGGTCTAGAGCCAGAAGGGGCCACTCGGCGGTGATTGAAAAATCCGAGGTGGTGCCGTGGGGATTCGAACCCGCGTCGTCCATCACGCGGTGAATGTGGGCCCAGCACGCTACCAATCAGCCACCGCCTACTACTACTACTACTACTACTACTACTACTACTACTACTGCTAATACTACTACTACTAATAATAATAATAAAAATAATAATGATAATGATAATAATATAATAACAAAAAAAATAATAACTAACGGGACCCGTGCATATACCACGGTTAATGTGCATTATACAGCACCAGGAGTGGAAATTCCACGGTTAATGTGCAAGACCTCCTCTTTCTCCTCTTTCACTGACCAGCTTGGTGAACAAGACTTCAACTTTTCTCTCCTCATTGATCTGGAGCAGTTGGTACAGCACTCTGCTCGTATTCCCGACCGCCTTGCAGACACGTCCAACATTCTAGACCTCTTCCAAACCTCTAATCCTTCAGCTTATGTTGTCAACCTGTTCTCTCCGTTCGGCTCCTCCGATCACAATCCCACCGAAGAGGCCGTGTTCTGGCAATTTGCTTCAGCTCGGTGGGACCGATTACTGCTTCCAGGAGAGAGACCCCTCTGTGTGTGCCCAGCGCGTCACAGAGGTGATTGTCACTGGAATGGAAATAAAAAGCTTTAGTTTGATAACGCTTGTTCTCGTGCTAGAGAGGCAGCTCACAAAAGATACCAGAGCCTTCGCACTCCTGCTAATCATGATCTTTACATTTCCGCCCGGAATCGTGCCAAATCTGTTCTTCGACTCCCCCAAAATACTTTCATCAATAAAAATTGCCACATCCTTGCTTTCTTCTAATTCTACCAGACACTTCTTTCACCTAGCCAATAATATCTCCTCTAATTTCACTTCATCTTTCCCTCCTGTCCTTCATCCTGACGGCATCACTGCCGTCACATCTATATCTATGGCTGAACTCTTCTCTCAAGCATACGGTAAAAACTCCACTCTGGTCGATTCTTGGTATATTCCTCCAACTCATCCCTCCTCTGACTTCTTTGCGCCTGTTAGTAAGATTCTTAAGAATGATGTTTTCTATGCCCTCTCTAGCCTCAACCCTTAGAACGTTTATGGGCCTGATGGAGTGTCTCCTATTGTCCGTAGAAACTGTGCTTCCGTGCTGGCACCTTGCATGGTCAAACTTTTTCGTCTCTGCCTGTCAACATCTACCTTTCCTTCCTGCTGGAAGTATGCCTACATACAGCCTGTGCCTAAGAAGGGTAGCCGTTCCAATCCCTCAAACCAGCGCCCTATAGCTTTACTTTCCTGTCTTTCTACAGCTTTTGAATCTATCCTAAACGGGAAGATTCATAATCATTTATCCACTTCTGACCTTCTATCTGATCGCCAGTATGGGTTCCGCAAGGGGCGTTCTACTGGTGATCTTGCTTTCTTAACTGACTCCTGATCATCCTTTCTTAGCCGTTTCGGTGAAACTTTCTCAGTTGGGCTAGACATATCAAAAGCTTTCGATAGTCTTGCACAACTCTTTGCTTTCTAAACTACCCTACTACGGATTTTTTTCCCTCTCTGTGTACCTTCATTTCCAGTTCCCTTTCCGGCCGTTCTGTCTCTGCTGTAGTAGACGGTCGCTGGTCTTCCCCAAAACCTATCAACAGTGGTGTCCCGGAGAGTTCTGTCCAGTATCCTACTCTCTTTCCGATATTCATCAATGATCTTCTTTCCACATCAAACTGTCACATCTAGTCATACGCCGCCGACTCTACTTTGCATTACACAACTTCTGTCAGCAGAAGACTCTCACAACAGGAATTACAAGGCTCTAGACGGGAGGTGAACCTTGCTATTATTTCTGATTGGGGCAGAAGGAACTTGGTGTCCTTCAATGGCTCAAAAATTCAATTTATCCACCTATCAACTCGACAGAATCTTCCAAACACCTATCCCCTATTCTTCGACAACAATCAGCTGTCACCTTCTATACTAAATATCCTCGGTCTATCCTTAACTCAAAATCTTAACTGGAAACTTCACATCTCTCCTCTGATTAAATCAACTTCCTCGAGGTTGGGCGTTCTGTATCGTCCCAGTTTTTCTCCCCCGCACAGTTGATGTCCATATACAGGGGCGTTGTTCGCCCTCGTATGGAGTATGCATCTCACGGGTGGGGGGGCTCCACACAAACAGCTCTTTTTTTTTTTCTTTTTTTTTTTTTTTTTTTTTTTAAGTCGTGGCCTATTGCCCCGGTAGGCTTCTTCCCAGTGGATCCTGATGGTCGGCCCAAGGCTCCTTCCCGGTGGGGCCTGATGGTCGGCCCAGCCCGTTCTGGCGCAGGCGAGTGTTTATAGTGGCGCCATCTTGCATTGGCGCATGCTGCCCTCCCAGAGCTCATCTTTAATCCTAGAATCTAGAGTCCGGGTTAATAGGTGGTCTTCTGGACAGCATGTGGGTAGTTTTAAGCCACTCGGCGGCGGCTGAAAAATCCCAGCTTCTTCGCACCGGGCAGGGATTGAACTCGCGTCGTCCTGAACGCGGCGCCGTCACGTTATTCATTCAGCCACCGTCTCTTGGACAGAGTAGAATCTAACGGCCGCAGTATTAATCTCCACCATTCCCGTTTCCTTCCTTTCCCTTTCCCTTGGCTGTGAACTGCAGTTTTAAGCGTCCCTGGGGGGCTGGGATTGATTAACTGTACTTCGAGAGAGAGCGGATGGGGTCGAAAAAGTGTTGACTCCGCGGGGTGGGAGGCAGGACATCTTCGGCTTCCCCTTCCTATATTTCATGAATAAATAGTGTTCTATTTGTTATTATAGAAAGAAATATATTGAAAAGTATCAGAATATTTTTATGACTGATATTACATCGCAAACTTTGCTAAAGTTAATATATTTTTTTATTTTGTAAAGACTCGGGTGTTTCCATTTGATTGTAAACATATAGTTATTCTTGAAGATTCCTTTATAATTGTCCCCAATAATGGCAAAAGACGGCAGATTGATTACTAAATATGGCATTATTATGACAATACTTAAAATATACCATAAAAAGGGTATTCCTTGGCGACCACCTTAATTTAAGACAAAAATGCCATTAATGACACGACCTGGCAACCCCTATGTGGCTGCCCCAGGTGTGTGTGAGACCAGTCATGTCTCATAAATTAACCTACCCGCGTTACTTGTTATTTACCTGTAAATCAACTACGCTATTGTTTTGTTTTATAATATATAATGTATATGAATACAATGTTGTGTAAAAAATGCGTTAGTTATCTCGTTTTCTGTAATTATTGGTTTGAAAGTGCTGCCAACATTATTATGACGTGCAGATTGGTCTTGTCTGGCCTGCATATTTATCGCGGGACGGGAAGGGAACGGAGCGGTTTATGTATACCCCAGACCCGCGTATGGGGATGGGGACGGAAAGGGAATGGGCCTTTGTATCGGCAGCTCCAGTGAAGAGAAAACAAAGCATACAGAACAGACGGTGTTCTACTAGAGGCAAAATATCATTGCCTACATCCTGCAGACCACATACTCTTCAAGAACTCTTTCGCTGCCTCAATCACTCGCGTTCCTTTGTCTCCACTCCCGTAAAACTGGCCCACACGAACAATTTGTTTACACTTGACGGGCCTCCCTCCGCTGACCCCTTCGTCACTCACAATCTAGCCCCCTACAACACTCCATAAGTGACTCACAATCACTTGCTCTCTTACATCTGTGAATGTTTCAGTGTACAGCCGAGCTTACTGCACCAAGTGTGAGGCTACTTGTTCTGAGTAAAGTGTAACAGAGGTTATCTTAATAGGGTTCGCTATCCCATCTTTGTCCAGCATTGCGTTGGGGTAATAAAAGAGGGATATTATTTAAAAACTCACAATATTTTGTAGATTTATTGAATAGCTTAGGAAAGAGATGACACAATAAACTGTTTATTTTGATGTACACTTGTTGATACCTTAATTAGCAAACCACCCTTCCATTTCTTAGACAAAGCTTGCTCTCTTAGAAATAAAGTGTCTTGAAAACAAACATCACTTAAGTGCTGTGGCAACCTGTGTTTTGTTATGCCTGTGTGGGGTAAATATGAACTCTGCCATCACTGTAGCATTTGGATGCATTTCAACCCTCAGATAGTGGCCTATTTTTGCTATATTGACTAATCAACCAACTTTGATTAACTGTTGCTAATTTATAACAACGCTTAGGATCGCGCAACCACTTGGCCAACTTACCTCCAATATTAGGTAGATCACCTCAGGTAAGGACTCACTAGCGGTAGATCAATATAAATAGGGCCCCTTAAAGAGAAGTAACCTGTGAATACACTTAGCTGTGATGAGGTGGTTTCAGAATAAGTAATCCGAAGCTGTCAGCATTGTGTGAAGCCGATCTCTTGTAGTTAAGTAGTGGTAGTTGAAGTTATAACCGAGGCACAGCGAGAACAGGGGAGGAGGTCTTTACCCCACGGCTGCCTTCCACTGAGTGATAGGGGTGGGCAGGTACCGGTACCAGTACCAGTACCGGTACTAACGGTACCAGCTAAACGGTACATACCGGTACCAGATTGCTCGGATTTATTTAAAGGATTTATTGATAATCCTTCATGTCCGATTTTTTTTTTTTAGGTTGCTAATAAATATTGTTATTGTTATTAGACTATGATCGAGTACATCCATAATAACTATACATGCTATTTTTTTATCGAAAAAATAA
Organism: Eriocheir sinensis; assembly: GCF_024679095.1. NCBI lineage: Eukaryota > Metazoa > Arthropoda > Malacostraca > Decapoda > Varunidae > Eriocheir > Eriocheir sinensis. Next base: position 423,218 of record NC_066573.1, read on the forward strand.
ATATTCACTTCATTCAGAGAGAGAGAGAGAGAGAGAGAGAGAGAGAGATCACCACTCAGTGAGTGGATATCTCGGTGATATGGGTACTCGATCATAGTCTAATAACAATAACAATATTTATTAGCAACCTAAAAAAGAAAAAGAATCGGACATCAAGAATTATCCAGTAACTCCAATAAATAAATCAAATAATAAAATAACGGAAACGGGAGCTGTGATGGAAACGGAAAGCAGGACAAAATGGTTGGAACTTGGGGAGACGGTCAGCGAGGCAGTGACTCAGCGTTTCCAAACAGGGCCCATACCGCGTGATACCACGTGGAGGCGGGCGAGCGCCGAGCGTCACTAAGATCCAAACGGTACCAGTACTAGCGGCAATGCTCAGTGCCGAGTGATCATGAGGCTTCCCGGCACCCGAGTGATCATGAAGCTTTGCGGCACCAGGTACCGATACCGCGAAGCCTCATGATCACTCGGGTGCCGGGAAGCGTCATGATCAATCGGCACTGAGCATTGCCGCTAGTACCGGTACCGTTTGGATCTTAGTGACGCTCGGCGCTCGCCCGCCTCCATGTGGTATGGGCCCTGTGTGTAGACGCTGAGTCACTGCCTCGCTGACCGTCTCCCCAAGTTCCCACCATTTTGTCCTGCTTTCCGTTTCCATCACAGCTCCCGTTTCCGTTATTTTATTATTTGATTTATTTATTGGAGTTACTGGATAATTTTTGATGTCCGATTCTTTTTCTTTTTTAGGTTGCTAATAAATATTGTTATTGTTATTAGACTATGATCGAGTACATCCATAATAACTATACATGCTAATTTTTTTATCGAAAAAATAAATATTCACTTCATTCAGAGAGAGAGAGAGAGTTTTCTTTCCAGGAAATTTATTTGGGAATTTCATCAGAAGTCATTAAAATACTCCTTCGGGTACCGGTACCGGTACTAACGGTACCTGAGTGTTCGGTACCGGTACTACCAGTACGCAAATTAACGGTACTTGCCCATCCCTACTGAGTGAGCCTGAGCGGCTTTTGGTGCCAACTCGTCTCTTTCTAAACGATCCCTTGAATCTCTTTCACTCGCTGCTCGATTTTCTATCTTAATAACACTTAGTCTTTGCTATGAACCACCCTCACTTCCTTAACAACCCTTAATTCCTAACATAACATAGCCTTGCATAACATATCTACCTTTGGGAGGCTCTGCTCCCATTAACCCCCTCTGGACAACCTGGATGTCACACCTACCATGTGTCCCAGGGTAATGGATTCTTAATCACCATAGGGTCATAGGCCAATGAGACGAAAACGAGCGCCACAGACACGTGCAAGTATGGCTCATGCCCCCAACTTTACCTTTACTATGAGAGCATAACCAACACAACAAATGTCTGGGTGACAAACAATTCCTCTCTGAGAAGACAAATAGATCACTGTTTAATTAAATTAATAAATTAAATAATGTGTGTGTATGTCTGTGTGTGTGTGTGGGTGTGGGTGTGGGTGTAATTCACCCACGGCCTGACCAAGAGCTGGACTCGCCATTGTCAGAAAGTACCCTCCCAACAAGAGCAAGGCTCATTACAGTCAATCTCTAGGCATTGCTGAAACCTCACACGCCACATATCCCATCCCCCCTTGCTTAAGGTGGGACAGTAACTATTCCATTGTCAGCAGAAAAATACTGACCGAGCGGGGCTCAAACCTCCGCCTGACAGGTCATGAAGCCTGGCTCTCTGAGAAGACAAATAGTTCATTATATAATGAAATTAATTAATTAATTAATTTGCGTGTGTGGGAGGGGGTGTATTTGTTTCCATGAGGGGCACTGATGGTCCATGAAGTGGCTTCTGATTGCTGTTGAAGGACTCAAAGTCAGCCGTCAGTTGAATACAGCCGGGATACTGCATCCGCCAGCTCCATTTCCAGGTTCCACCGCACTCACTTCATTTTGGGCGCTGCGATGATATAGAGACAAATTGTGAATTAGTGATTTAGAATATTATGCACTCTTAGTGTAAATTTTTTGGACACTGAACTACGCAAAGGATAATTTATTGACAACAGTATGAACCAATCTTGATAATTCTTTAACATTTGAAATGATAAAGGGGCACTGCTGGTGTAGTTATTATGCAAATATGAAATCCATGAGTCTATCAACATCGTGAAACTGTTCTTAGTATGCCAGTCGCTGTTATTCACTAGGTTAGCAGAAAAAAAGGAAGTTTATAAGCGATTGACATGTATGTTAGGTTAGATCTAACCTATATCAGGCTAAATAGGATTAAATATTTTTATTTCTGAGTGGCTATTTATTGAGCAGCTATCAATGATTATCAAATCGCTCCATAACTATTTATCAGACCAGAAGGTGTTCTACCATGACGCGCAGCGTTTGAGGTGCAAAATATGATTTTTAACAATTTATAAGTCCGTGCTTCAAAGCTTTTTGTCCATGATATTCCCAAGCTTACTCCATGTCAATGTAACATCCCATTTTCATTAAAAATACATCAACTTTTTTTATAAGGGGTCTTTATTGTCATGTACTAAATTGAAAAGAGGTTGACTGCACAAAACTATATTCCATAAACTGACTTAGTCGCCAATTAGCTACAGTTACCCAATATTGCATGGCAGGGTTGATAAACAACCTCACATTATTTACTTCCTTGCTGAACAGGTCCAATTCCATTTCTTCTGGCCCTCCTCTTGTTCATATAACTGAAGCAGGATTGCGGAGTACTTTTACAGTTGGCTGCAATGTTTTCTTCATATCTACGCTTTGCATGACATACTAATCTTTTTACTCGCCGCCTGGCTTTATGATAAAGTCTAATGTTTTGGAACTTGTTTTGCTCTTTCTTTAGCCTGTATAAGACAATTTTCTCTCCTTAACCGAATGTTTAGTTTCGCAAGGTGGACTTTAATTAGTGTTACTTCTCTTCTCGCAAAATGGAACAAATGAGTTCTGCTGAGTGAGTAAATGATTTTTAAAGTTTTGCCAGGCTGCCTCAACAGTGCAATCATCCGATAGTTGTATTTCTGTTAGTTTTTGTCGGATTTCTACGAAATTTGCTTTTATAAAATTGGGCACCTTTGCTTTATTTTCAGTCACTGTTGTTTGAGCTCTAATGTCGACGTGCACTAATTTATGATCGCAAGAATCGAGATGTTCTCCTACCATAACATTACTGACTAAGTTATCTTGGGTCGCTATAACAAGGTCTAGTATGTTATTTTCTCGAGTTGATTCAGTAACCATTTGGGTTAGGTAATTATCTTCTAAAAATTCGTTCATTCTGTGTGACTTGCCTTCTGTACCCGACAGTGTCGCCAAATCATTAGGAGGGCGATTAAAGTCTCCTAATATCAGTGAGTCGCTGTTATCAAGTGACTGCCTTAAAACGCTGTACATGTCAACATCATCTTCGAGTGATTACCCCGGAGGCCTGTAAGTGACGGATATATTTAGATTATTTTTTTTTATAATATTTACTCGCATGCACAAATGTTCAACGTTACTGTTCTGTCAGTACGTTGCAAAAAAGCTTTTGACGTAAAGGGCAACATCACCACCTCTACGGTTGACACGACCATTGTTGAAGAGTCTGTAGCCATCTATGTTGTATTCTGAAATTTAATCAATATTTGTGGTATCGATATATGTTTGTTACAGCAATTACGTCAAAGTTTTGAGTTGATACAAGACATTTCAGAGAGAGAGAGAGAGAGAGAGAGAGAGAGAGAGAGAGAGAGAGAGAGATTCTGTATATAATGAGATAACCTATGATTATACTCACTTAATATTTTTTGTATGGTACAGCACTTCAAAATTATTCTCTCTCTCTCTCTCTCTCTCTCTCTCTCTCTCTCTCTCTCACACACACACACACACACACACACACACACACACACACACACACACACACACACACACACACATCGTCTCCAACGTTAACATCAGTTTACATATTGTAGAAAGAAATATATAGTTGTGAGATTAATAAAAACACGGAAATAGGCTAATAGGGTTGAAGTAAAAATGTGTGTGTGTTATAATAATAATAATAATAATAATAATAATAATAATAATAATAATAACATACGGTTTATTTAGGGATGAGCAGCTCGAGAGCTGAAAATATACATGTCAACATCATCTTCGAGTCATTACCCCGGAGGCCTGTAGGTGACGGATATATTTGGATTAATTTTTACAATATTTACTCCCATGCACAAATGTTAAACGTTACCGTTTCTTGGTGTTCTGTCAGTGTGTTGCAAAAAGCTTTTGACGTAAAGGGCAACATCACCACCTCTACGGTTGAAACGATCTTTGTTGAAGAGTCTGTAGCCATCTATGTTGTAGTCTGAACTTTAATCAATATTTGTGGTATCGATATATATTTGTTATAGCAATTACGTCAAAGTTTTGAATTGATACAAAACATTTCAATTCATCAAACTTGTTCTTGATTAGAGAGAGAGAGAGAGAGAGAGAGAGAGAGAGAGAGAGAGAGAGAGAGAGAGAGAGAGAGAGAGTGTTAATAATATTAATATGATAAAAGATTTATTCATGTTTAGCCGCCAAAAAACTATATATATATATATATATATATATATATATATATATATATATATATATATATATATATATATATATATATATATATATATATATATATATATATATATATATATATATATATATTTACATCAAAGGATGCGGATCACAGGAAGGGTATTTGAAGGCTTCAGCACCCTTCTCGCTTCCATATATACCTCACTGGAGTTGCTTGCGCCCGTTTCGGTAGGTGTCTTCCTACCTACTCCACCCATATATATATATATATATATATATATATCTATATATAGATATATATATATATATATATATATATATATGTGTGTGTGTGTGTGTGTGTGTGTGGAGGAGGTAGAAAGACACCTACCGAAACGGGCGCAAGCCACTCCCGGTGAGGTATATATGGGAAGTGAGGAGGGTGCTAAATCCCTCCAAAGACCCTTCCGATGTGCTCACTAACCGTTTCCCTATTGTCTCATCAACACCAGAGAGTAGTTCAGCATGCTCTCTAAAGATAGATCCTCTCTCTATCCACACTACACTACATTCACACACAAATTCCCCCAGGGAAGACTCCCTTTCTGGCTGCCGACTTGAGAGGTGTCTTGATAACTCCTCGAACCTCTTTCTTAACAATTTATGCAACATTCGCGGCCTTCGTTCTAATTTTCATTCTGTGGAACACCATCTCTCCTTCTCTAAACCTCACCTTCTCTTTCTCACCGAAACACAGGTTTCTGACCGACATCACTTGCTCTCGTGCCCACGACCTTGACTCATCCACCATCTGGCTAAGACTTCATTGTCATACTATTACTAAATACATATGTGATGTTAATCTCTCACATGACTCTTCTAAATATGTAAAATTCTCTGACTACTTGAACTCTAAAGTGGAGCACATATTGACCCACTCTCCATCCTAGGAGATTTCAATGTTCACCACCAGCTTTGGCTTTCATCCTCTTTCACTGACCAGCCTGGTGAACAAGCCTACAACTTTGCTCTCCTCAACAAACTAAAGCAGTTAGTTCAGCACCCTACACGTATTCCCGACCGTCTTGGAGACAGGCCCAACATACTAGACCTCTTCCATACTTCTAATGCTTCTACATACTCTGTCAAACTGTTCTCTCCGTTGGGCTCCTCCGATCACAACCTTATTTCTGTATCTTGTCCTATCGCTCCAGTACATCCTCTAGACCCACCGAAGAGGCAATGCCTCTGGCATTTTGCTTCAGCTCGGTGGGACGACCTGAGGATATACTTTTCCGATTTCCCGTGGAATGATTACTGCTCTTTAGGATACAGACCCTTATGTGTGTGCCCAGCGCATCACAGAGGTGATTGTCTCTAGAATGGAGGCATACATTCCACGTTCTTTCTCTACTCCTCATACTAAAAAGCCTTGGTTTAATCATGCTTGTTCTCGTGCTATTAAAGATAGAGAGGCAGCTCACAAAAGATTCCAGAGCCTTCGAACACCCATTAACTTTGACCTTTACATTTCAGTCCGGAATCGAGCCAAATCTATTCTCCGACTTACCAAAACTTTTTTATCAATAGAAAATGTCAACATCTTGCTTCTTCTAATTCTTCCCGTGACTTCTGGCATCTAGCCAAAAATATCTCCTCCAATTTCACTTCTTCCTCTTTCCCTCCTCTCCTTAACCCTGACGGCAGCACTGCCGTCTCATCTGTCTCTAAGCCTGAACTCTTCGCTTAAACTTTCTGTAAGAACTCCACCCTGGATGATTCTGGGCATATTCCTCCTACTCATTCCCCCTCTGACTCCTTCATGCCTGTTATTAAAATTCTTCCAAATGATGTTTTCTATGCCCTCTCTGGCCTCAACTCTCA
>NC_066573.1:432173-442173 GCF_024679095.1 Eriocheir sinensis
TCTCTCATCACTGGTTAAAAAATGGAAAATTTAGCACTCACTATTATCTTTTTAAATTTATCCATAATAATATTTTTTTTCATAAATCCAACAAAATACTCTATGTATCCGCCTCAAATGTCTTTTTTCATTATATTTTATTGATTTTACACAGTAGAACACTGGTTTTTACTTTGAAATATGGCGAAATATGGTAAAATTCGAGTACATGGATTTATGACCCCGTAAAAAAGACGTAACCTTGGGTAAACAAAGCAGCCTGTTTACACAATCAATGAAAGTAAGTAAGGGAAACCATGTCTGCTTTTTTCTTCATATCCTGATGTATATATCCTGTGGATTTCAAGTCCCTAGGTGGAATAGGTAAAATTCAAAAAATATTTAAACTTCATCGCTTGATATCTCAAAACCATGATTTTGCACTTTAAAAAATATCTCCTCCTTTGCACGTCTTGTTATACACATATCTCCCACTGCAGCTTATGAAAGTATGTGTAAGGAATAAAGGCTACTCTCGAAACTAATGTTTGAAGTTGATTTTGATTTTTGAGGAATATTTATGTCAAAAAGTTTTGTATTATTTCATCGAACTTTAAAAAATATTTTTTTTTACTATTGTATGAAACCAAAAGAGAGTACCCTTTGATCTCCTCTGATTAAAATGCTTTTTGAATGAAAGAAATCGGCCCATAAATAAGGGAGGAGATACACTTAGAACATAAGGAATTTAGCATGGGATTTGAGATATTACCAACCCCCCCTTAAGCATAGTTATACTTATTTATTTGTTTATATATTGTACCACACACACACACACACACACACACACACACACTCTCTCTCTCTCTCTCTCTCTCTCTCTCTCTCTCTCTCTCTCTCTCTCTCTCACACACACACACACACACACACACACACACACACGGCCCTGTAGCTTGTTAGAGCGTCTGCCTCACAACCAGAAGGACCGGGGTTCGATTCCCCTTTTGGACCCTCCTTTTCTTGCATTTAGTCTTTATATTTTATTTTATTTGCATCAACTGGTATTAAAACAACTCTTTTATCACTCATTAATTACTTCATAAATGATCTCACTGTCTCGTATCCCTGGTAGCGTGATCCGGCTTAAGTTGTTATTGGAGACTAGTGTTCGGGGATAGACAAGGGAAAAATATAATATACATTTATTTAAAATTAAATGAAAATAATTGCCTTACGCAATATTCTATGCTCAGGCGATCATAATACTCTGGCATATTCAGCAATGGATACCACATATGACAAACGACATGTCTTAAACACAATACTATGTGCTCAATTGTTGCCAATCATTCCACAAGCAGTGGTTTGCGGAACATCAAAGTCTCGACTCTCTCTGCTGTTATTATTTTGTAGTGATATCTTGGTTCAACATGTGTTACATACACATGCTACATATATATATATATATATATATATATATATATATATATATATATATATATATATATATATATATATATATATATATATATATATATATATATATATATATATATATATAGAAACGTGGCATACATATTTTACAGTGGATCTAAAAAAAATGCTATACTTATTGAGTTTTCCTTTCGTTTCGGGATGTGTAAGTAGTTTCACAATTATATTTAGATTATATCGTGAAGGAATGTACGCTTAAGTAAGCTGACATAAGAAAAATATGCATTCAAATCCCGACACGAGAGAGAGAGAGAGAGAGAGAGAGAGAGAGAGAGAGAGAGAGAGAGAGAGAGAGAGAGAGAGAGAACCAACGTGGGGTTAAAAACGTGGCAAAGCTGTGCTCTTGGATTATTCCTCACATGGCACCATTGAACCGCACGTTTAGCCGAGCCAGACTATAGTTTACTTTGATCTGCTCCGACGGGGCGCCGGGTAGTCTGTTATTTAATGAGTATGTAGAAACTCTCGTCGAGGCACTCACTGGGTGCAGAGGGAGGATGACTCATCGCCGTGGCGTGGCTCGTGATTGGCTGACTCACCTGACGTCACGTCGCAGCTTCCCAAGTCTTCCACCAGTCGGCTGCGGCCTGCAGGGCTGTGACCTCCTTTGAGAATTAGCCTCCCTACGTGATCGTAAGGGTCACTTAAGCTACTACAACGTAGGCTTACGTCAACGTAACCTTCGAGAAACACTCCCCTGGTGCCACCTATCAATGTGGATCATAAATAATCTCTCTAAAAAGGATCAAAGATGAGCTAGGGGGCAGCAACAGCCAAGCAAGATAGCGCCACTATAAAACATTTGCCTTCGCCACAACGGGCAAAGGCCAACTAGCAGGCCCCAAGAAGAAAGTCTACCGGCCACATAGGCCGAACGTAGATTTTTTTTTTTAAACAGTCACTCCTTCGAGATGAAACACTGTATGGTGTACGGTATATATTGATCCAAGAACAAACTTATAGGCAGTTGCAAATAGCTCCGGACTCCAAAAAACTTACAGCTCTGAAGGATCCTCCAACGACTGCTTACAAGGACGTCAACAATCTCCTTAGATACTCCTCCAGCATTACTATACTAAGCTTGCTGAACGCGTACGGTGACGTGCCTTTTCAGGGAGGAGAGAACAATCAGGTTCCTCTTACAGATTGGGCAGACGCGGGCATAAATGTTCACTCACTGCTCATTGATTAACGTTTCCAAAGAGAAGGGAAACAACAAACCATACAAGCTATCACAGTGATTAATAGACTCGAATCTATTCGAAAATTCTTTTAAAAACCTTTGACCTGTTTCCACAAGCAGTAACAAAAGAGTGAATGTATCATAGAAAACGCTGAGACGCCTGCTAATATTACCCCATCACACACAATAAATGGAAGACGCTCTATTCATACTTAAAAGCTATTGAAAATATTTAAAAATCCAGCGTCACCGTAAAACCAGTGCCGGACAACGCCATGTTGAGGGAGGGTAGGGAATGTGCAGATGCGATGGAGAGTTCAGGTCAGGTGAAAACGATGATGGCTACATCAGTGCATAACGTCCAAAAAGTTGGACGCTGGCAAAATATTCATATCCGAATAATTTGCTTCACTATAGTGTTTATTTTTGGTGAAATTAACCGTCTACTAGTTATCTTTCACTGCAGTGACGAAGGAAAACGAGAACCTAGCTCACAGCGGGAGGAAGTGATAAAACGTTGCAGGATGCCGCACGCGTAAGATCTCAGGCGGAGAAGGGGTAAGTTATTTATTCTTGAACACTGTTGTCGATTTAAAATTAACAATTATATAGTTTGCTTATTTCAGAAGAGTCTAAAAGACACATTGGGAGTGGTGGAAACGTATATGTGTGAATTGTAATTTGTTTAGGAGCATTGAAGTTTACCCGTCCAAAAAATTGGACCCCATTCGCTCGTTCTTGATAGACAACGACGGTAGCCTACTCCGCCGTAGCCTACTTCAGTTACCAGTGCTACATTGTGCAGTTATCCCTTAAGGTGCGTCCACACGGTCGAACAATGTTCGTCGGACAAACACTGTTACCAGTTAACAATGGAAAGCGGAAAAGCTCGCTGATGACTTCAGAAGCGAGCACCAAGAGGTGTACCGGACACTGCCCATGTTCGTAGCATCGGAACTTCGGACACTGTCTAGTGGGATAGAGGCCTCAGGCTTAGAACTATACGATACTGCCAGGCAAACGATGAACATGTTGCATAGTGCAATTTTCTTGGTTTTTATTTTTATTTTTTATTGTGCACCATGGTGATGATGTACCGCACTAGACGCTGGCACCAACTACCTGTCACCGAAATCCACACTAACACTGACGTAAATACCTGTGTGTTGCCTACGGACATCAGCTTCGAACATTGTCTGCCGGTCTTTGCTTGGTGAACAGAGGAGAAACTGTGGTATACAACTTCATCTGGTACCACTGTTTGTTGCCATATCAACTTCCCTCGTTTCAACGATTATGACGTCATCCTGCTTCGCCTTATGATATGGTAACAATGTTTGTCCGACGGACACTGTTCGACCGTGTGGACGCACCCTTATATACTTCTACCTGTTTATTCATAATCTATACAATCTCTTTCCCTTTCATTAGGGTGGCACACTACAAAATGTGACATATAGGTAATATTTGTTATAGAGCTCTGCATTTTTTTTCAGACTGACAACCCATGAAATTCTTTCTAAGCTGGAGGAGGAAGATGAACATTTCCAAGGAGGGGAGTGTGTTCTTCATATTCCTGAACAGGAGAAGAACGGTCTTACTGATGAAGACACTGACACGTCTGACGGGGAAAACGCTGGCAATCTAAATCATCTAGGAAGGATTTTGTTGACAACTAATTGTGACCATTCCACATGACAATGGAAGTAAGGAAGAAGCAGCTGATGATATTTCTTCTGATGAAACTGCACTGGCTTCAAGTACATGCAATATGGCTCAAACGCCAAAGACAGGGGTCGAAGAAATCAGTAAAAGCACTACATGTACGCAAACACACAAAAAAAGAAGGGAAAGTAAAACACAAGCCAAGAAGCAAAGAAGAAAAAAACAACTTGTGAAATGCAGTGATGTGAAACTGTTCCCATATTTGACATAAATAGTTCTCGGCCAAATATTACACCACTATCTAGTTGTGTTCTAAATGTAAAAGATCAACTTGATTTACTGAAACAGTTTTTGACGGAAACATTCATTGATCATATCGTGTCAGAATCCAATTTATATGCTAAAAAAAAACTACCAGCTAATTCTTACCCATAATGAAGTTTGGGTGATGTTTGGCAGCTTTTTACTCTCTGGTTATGCTAAATACCCAAACAAAAGGATGTACTGGTCACGCCAGTCAGATGGTCCTACAATACTTTCAGATGCTACTCGTTGCAATAGATTTGAAGACATTTTACACTATTTGCACTTCAATGATAACAGCAAACTTGATGAAAGTGATCGACTGTAAAAACTAAGACCTCTACTGGATCACCTAAGTGATAGATGCTCAATGTCTTGGAAGAACATCTCTCTGTAGATGAGTATATGATACCATAATTACCATATTATGGAGGCCATTTTACAAAGCAATTCATCAAAGATAAGCCCATAACGTTTGGTTATAAAAACTGGGCTCTATGTTCATCAACTGGTTACATGTATTGCTTTGATGTTTACATGGGAAAAGATAAAAACAAGGAATAAACATCTCTTGGAATTGGGGGAATGACTGTACTGGATTTGCTTACAAAGGCAAACGTAGCAAGCAATGCAGGATATAAAGTATACTTTGATAATTATTTTACCGCTTTTGACTTACTTATGCAGCTTGCTAGTATTGGAGTCTGTGCGACTGGGACTATCAGAGATAACAGATCAAAGAATTGTCCTTTACCTAGCAAAGAAGAATTCAACAAATTGGAAAGAGGATCTATCACAACACTGGCATCTGAGATGTGTGTGGCCATCAGATACAAAGACAATAGTGTACTGATAGTATCATCTAATTTTGAATCTTCTGAGATAGGTACAGCACAAAGATGGTCAAAGGAAAAGAAAACACGCGTGTGGATTCCTCAACCATTAGCTATAAAAAATTACAATTCTTTCATGGGTGGTGTTGACCTAATGGATCAATGTGTTAGCTGCTATAGGACGAGAATGCGACAGAAGAAGTGGTGGTGGTCTATATTTCTCTGCTTTTTCGATGTAACAGTTGTCAATGCCTGGTTGCTATGGAGAAAGGCTAAAAACAATAGAGACTCTTTGTTATCATTCAGACAGTACCTTGCAGTTGTAATCATGAAAACATATGGTTCACCATCAGCGCAAGGCAAAAGAGCATCCCGTGTCCTGCAAGGAGTGAGGTATGATGGTATGAATCACTGGCTTGAGATTTCAAATTTGAGATGTGCTCATTGTCCAGGGAAAGCATTATTATCCTGCTCTAAGTGTGATGTAGGACTACACCCTAAATGCCACAAAAACTATCATACTCAGGAATGAATGGAAAAGGAATGTAAGACAAAATCTATATAACATTTATGTACTTAGTGCATATCTCTCTCTCTCTCTCTCTCTCTCTCTCTCTCTCTCTCTCTCTATATATATATATATATATATATATATATATATATATATATATATATATTTATATATATTTTTTTTTTTTACGTCGTGGCCTATTGCGCCGGTAGGCTTCTTCTCGGTGTATCCTGATAGTCGGCCCAAGGCTTCTTCCCGGTGGGGCCTGATGGTCGGCCCAGCCCGTTCTGGCGCAGGCGAATGTTTATAGTGGCGCCATCTTGCATTGGCTCATGCTGCCCTCCCGGAGCTCATCTTTAATCCTAGAATCTAGAGTCCGTGTTGATAAGTGGTCTTCTGGACAGCATGTGGGTAGTTTTAGGCCACTCGGCGGTGGCTGCAAATTCCCAGCTTGGTGGCACCGGGCGGGGATTGATATCGCGTCGTCCTGAACGCGGCGCCGTCACACTATCCACTCAGCCACCGCCTCCCCACACATATATATATATATATATATATATATATATATATATATATATATATATATATATATATATATATATATATATATATATATATATATATATATATATATGAAGAGAAAAATATTGATGGTAAATAGTTCTTGTAAACTGTGAAAGTGCATGAGCACAAAGCGTCCAAAGTATTGGACGGTCTGTATATCATGTTCTACACACCCTTTAGGTTTCAAACTTTATATGTTATTTTGTATATGGATAGTAAATAAATGGTGAAAAGTAGAACGAATTTCAATGAATTACCAACTTTATGCATTAATGGGTTTAATTAAAAACCCTCACGAACACACCAACTCCATGCCCAACTCTCCACCACCCCATCACCAACCAACTGCGTCCTGAATTCAAATCAACATTCCAAGGCCTGATGGGAGGCACGCCACCTCACACGTTCAAGAAACTGAGTATACATCTAGTAAAACAGTGCAACTTTGGTATTAGGTACCCAAAAAAACTCCAATTCATAACCTTCTAGATCTTGCAAAGTTCAGAAGGCGAGAATAGTTCATGTTTTGGGTATCAGAGCCATGGGTACCGACTCCGACACATAACTCATAGTCAACTGTGTCAGTGCCAGTAGTGACATTAAAGTCTCCCATAATATAGAGCGAGTCCCGACGAAAGCATTGCTCTATCATAAGTCGAGTTTGGCGTATAGCAAATCCTTTTCTTCAGTTTCAAACATCTGAATAGGAGCGTGCACTGCAACAGTAAAATTGAGGCAGAGGGTGTGCTACGATCTCACTCTCATTAGATGGTATTCCTCCGAAGTTACTGTACAGAGCTTGCTGAACGTGTACGGTGACGCGTCTCTTTCAGGGAGGAGAGAGCAATCATATGGTTCCCACACGGTGTGCAGACACGGGCATGACCGGTGAAACCTCAATCATAAATGGATGCAGTTGGCTAGAGATAACTTTAATTAACTACTCATATAAATAAAATAGGTACCATTTCTTATGCCGGACCCCACCAGTGGTCTCACCACTACCAAGCCACTCCGTTATGAGTGAGTCCTGCTTTTTCCACCTTGAGTCCTCTAAGGAATTCAGTGATCCTCCTAGAGACCTGCAAAAATTAATCCCGGGCCAGGTAGTAGTGTTAATTAATTTAAGGAGGGGTTGCATAATCTCGAATCCTATGTTAAATTCCTTTTGTTCTAAGTGTAACTCCGCCCTTATTTATGGGCAGAGTTCTTTCATTCAAAAAGCATTTTAATCAGGAAGGATGGGAGATTAACGCTTACTATCGTTTGGTTTTATACAATAATTATAAAAAAAAATTAAAGTCCGATGAAATAATAATAAAAAATTACAATTTTTTTTTTCAAAAATCAAAATCGACTTCAAACAATAGTTTCAATAGCAGACCGTATTCGTTACATATACTTTCATAAGATGCAGTAGGAGATATGTGCATAACAAGAAGTGCAAAGGAAGAGATATTTTTTAAAGTGCAAAACCATGGTGTTGAAATATCAAGTGATGAAGTTGAAATATTTTGTGTATTTTACATATTCCAACTAGGAACTTGAAATCCACAGGATATATACATCAGGATATGAAGAAAAAAACAGACTTGTTTTCCTTTACCTACTTTCTTTGAATGTGTACACAGGCTGCTTTGTTTACCCAATGTTTTTTTTTTTTTTTTTTTTTTTTTACGGGGTCACAAATCCATGTACTCGAATTTGACCATATTTTCGCCTTATTTCAAAGTAAAAACCAGTGCTCTACTGTGTAAAATCAATAAATTGTAATTCAAAAGACATTTGAAGCGGATACATAGAGTATTTTGTTGTATTTATGAAAAAAATTATGATAATGGCTGTGCTTTCAGCAGTATTCTACTTTAAGGACTTACACTTTCTATGTATTCATTCTCATCTAGAGCCTTAGCACTGTCCTCCTCAGTTCCCTCGTTTTATTTTCTTATTGTCCTGGGGGGAGGCCGGCAGGTACCGACATCCTCCCTTGTCGTACACTCATGGTGCTACCTCCACGTGTCTCACTAGTTATATAATCACATCATGTCCTCCCTGGGGGTTGGGATGGCATGTTCCTCCCTTCTCCTTTGTTGTTTATTTACAACAATAAACTATCACTCAATCAATCAATCAATCGATTTTTCACGGATTATTACGAAAATATATTAGTGACTGCTAAAATTTAAATTTCCCATTTTCTTGACTAGTGGTGTGAGACAACCTAAGAGTATCATGATAGATCATGAAAAGAAATTCCTAGAATTAAAAAGGGGTGAAAACATGGATTGAAAACCAGTGGCACCGCGCGGAAGCTCATTGCAGGACGTTGCATAGCATTGCATTGCATGTTGCATGCCACTGTATTATTTTTTTCATCATATTCATTCATATACCAAAAGAAAGGAAATTTCACGGAATTTTATCAGCCAAAAAAAAAAAAAATATTCAGGGCGACCATTTACAACCCCCCTTGGCTACAGATAACATTAATAACTACACATATACATAAAATAGGTACCATTTCTTATGCCGGACCCCCTTCAGTGGTCTCACCACTACCAAGCCACTCCGTTATGAGTCCTGCTTTTTCCACCTTGAGTCCTCTACGGTCTTTCGTTAAATAAGGAATTCGGTGATCCTCCCAGAGTCTTGCAAAAATTAATCCCGGGCCAGGTACTAGTGTTAATTAATAGTAGTAGTAGCAATGGTATAGTCAATCCAGGAGGAACTGGCGGATTGGGGGGTGAGAGGTGCGGGTCAGCCGCGCACCGCACCTTGCCACACACTCTCAACACTTCTCGCTTCCTCTCATATATCAGCTATTTACTACCTTTAAATGAATTTAATTAAATAATTGGATAATCCAATAAGGTCATATAGCGTTAAGATTGCTTCGTTTTTAAAATAATAACAAATATTTTGTATAAATACCACGACACTTGAAAGCGTTGTATTCCAACGTTGTCATTTTACACATCCAGAGCCCAGGTCACTTCTCTCAAGGTCATGGAAGGGTCAGCAGGTGGGCCCATGGGTGACCCGCTCCCGCCTCTGCCTCTCCCCTCCCTCCCTCCCCCTGCCTCTCCACGTCGTTGGCTGCACAGCCGCGAGAAAGAATTCATTTACAATGTAAACAAGTACTTTTTAGACGAAAAAAACAACAGAGGATTTATCATACCACTCACAAGAGTAACTGCAAGAACAGCAAGAGCCACTAATGTTAGTGAAAGAACTATTGAAAGGGTCTGCGCCAAACTGGATCATGAGTGCATGACGAACAGGTCACCAAGACAGCCTGTATTCTCGTCCCCGAAGAGAGAGAGAGAGAGAGAGAGAGAGAGAGAGAGAGAGAGAGAGAGAGAGAGAGAGAGAGAGAGAGAGAGAGAGAGAGAGGAGGAGGAGGAGGAAGAGGAGGAGGAGGGAATGAAGGGAGGCTAATGGTGGTCCACTTAACACCTTGACTCTAAT